>NW_015174348.1:248358-256593 GCF_001447785.1 Gekko japonicus
ATCTTTCCCCCCCTTTTATTTATTATTTAATATTTATTAAAAGGGGGGAAAACCCACCCAAACCAATATGAACGTGAAACGTTCTCCGTCACACTTTAGCCACTATGCTACACCAACTTGTAACATGAAATCACTTCATCCAGAATGTGTTTGTAATATATTGAATGTATACATACAAAAACACACATACATGAATGCATGAGAGCATGCACCCGGTCTGATCCCTCCTCACTATGAACAAGTGCACACCCTCACTCATCTTAAATCAGTACTATTTTGGAACAGAATTATAAAATTAAGGAATGTGTCACAAGCTTCAGTAAATAAAATCATTCTGGTTAAGCAGAGGACCTTTCTTTGCTTCTATCATTACCTAACACACTCCACAACCAGATACTACAGGTTGTATACATGGCACACAAATAAACCATAAAAATAGCTCTAATTACATTCTCCCATGTAAAGTTAAGAGCTACCATGCACTTCTCTCAGTGCATGCATAACACAGCATTTGGGTACATCACGATGCCAGGGACAAAATCTGGCCACATCAGTGACACTTGTTGGGCCTGACTCCTACCTATATTCATTTATGTTATTTGTAGTACAGCTTTCTCACTGGGACTCAAGGGCTTATAGGGATCCCATAAGATGCACTGTGATTGTATTTCCTGAGGCTCATTAAACACATGGATTCTCTCTTTCGTTCCATCATCTTATATAGGGTTGTCAAACATGCGGCCCAGGGGCCAGATTAGGCCCCCACAGGGTTTCTATCAGGCCCGCAGTGGAACTGGCTGTCTTCTGCTTCTTCTTCCAGTTCTGCTGCTGCTGCATCATTGTAGGTTTGCAGCTTTAGATACACACCTGAACAGCATACTCAAGATTGCAACAGCACAGACATTTTGATGTAATAATTCAGAGCAAGAGGCGTCAGTTATCAGACACTGTTAAATAAACAAAATATTGCAAGAGTGCTAATGTTTTAAGCAAGTTTTTATTTTAAGTAAAAAAACCCTTTGTGTTTGTGTCCTTTATAAAGTTTATATCTCTGCTACCTGGCATTACATTTTATGAGACACATGGCCCGGCCCAACAAAGTCTCATTTATGTCAGATTTGGACCTCATAACAAATGAGTTTGACACCCTTGATCATATACATATTGGCCATTTCCAGCTCTCCCATTGGCTGTGCAGTGCGCTCCATCAGCCATTGGCCCATCAACTGCCACTCAAAGAGTACTCATGTGCCACTGGCTGAGTGATGGGTCTGCTCCTCTCCCCTGCCCACTGACAGCCTAGAATACTCTTTCCTCACAGAATAAACGGCTGTCTCTCCTGATGAAGACACTTCTCCTGCTTGGCTCCTTTGGGACTAACTTTTTGCTCAGTGGCTGTTGCTAGGCAACCAAGCTTGGTTCTGTAAGTAAAAAGGCAAATGAAAGAAGCCCTAACCAGGTCTTTGTGGGGAATTCATTGGGGCCAGTCCTGACTAGGGTTGCCAGCTACAGGTTGGGAAATTCCTGGATATTCTGTGGTGGAGTCTAAGGAAGCCAGAGTTTGGAGAGGGGAAAGGCCTCAGCTAAATAGAATGCTATAAAGCCCATCCTCCAAAGCAGTTATTTTCTCAAGGGGGGGGAGAAGTTCAGTTGTGATACCCGGTGATCTTCAGGTTCCACCTGGAGATTGGCTACCCTAGGCATAGCACTTAGCGCTTCAGAGCAGGGTCTGCCAGACCCATGTTCTTGCTGTAAAAGTTGAGTGGGTGATTTCAGACCATCCACAGACTTTCAGCCTATCCTACCTCACAGGGCTGTTGTGCAGACCAAAAGGGGGAGAGGAGAATGATGTAAGCTGCTTTGGTCTCCACTGCGGAGAAAGACTGTACTTTTCCTCCTGGGGAACCACTGCTGCCAGTCTCCAAGTGAGGGCTGGAGATCACTCGGAATTAAATCTGCTCTCCAGATGGTAGAGATCAGGGGCAGATAATGATAGGTTGATGGTTGGCTGGGAAAGAGATAGGGTTGCCAACTCCTGGAGATTTGAGGGATGGAGCCCGAATAGGGTAGGGTTTGAGGAGGGGTGGGACCTCAGACAGGTACAATGACATAGACTCCCCCCTCCAAACCAGCCATTTCCTCGTGGGGGACCATTGCTGCCAATCTCCAGGTGAGGGCTGGATATCACTCAGAATTAAAACTGCTCTCCAGATGGTAGAGATCAGTTCTCCTGAAGAAAATAGCTGCTCTGCAGGGTGGACTCTGTGTCATTATACCCTGCTGAGTTCAGTTCCCTCCTGCTTGGGTCCCCACTGCGGAGAAAGACTGTAGTTTTCTTAGGTAGAAGCTGCAGGTGTGGGAGGGAGATAGAAAGCTGAAATCAGAGGGGCAGATACAGGTAGGTTGATGGTTGGCTGGGAAGGAGATAGGGTTGCCACCTCCAGGTTGGCAAATTCCTGGCAATTTGAGGGATGGAGCCTGGAGAAGGTGGGGTTTGTGGAGGGGTGGGACCTCAGACAGGCATAATGCCATAGACCCCACCCTCCAAACCAACCATTTCATCCTGGGAAACTACTGTTGCCATTCTCCAGGGGAGGGCTGGAGATCACTCTGAATTACAACTGCTCTTCAGATGGCAGAGATCAGTTCCCCTGGAGAAAACAGTAAGCTCTGTGTCATTATACTAGGCTGAGGTTGCCACAGCAAATTGATGCTGAGTGCCCAAGGCCAGGGCACCCGCCCAGAGCCTCTTTTTAGAGCTCACTGTATTTATTTGCACAATGGGCCTTATTCCTAGCTATATTTATAAAGGAGGAGCTGTATGAATTCTAGGAGAGGTTAAGATTTGGGTCTTGCTCACAGCTCATTGTGTCTCATATTCTAGAACAGAACATCAACAGCAGATGCAAACTGAAGTTGACTCCCAGTTCCCAAAGGTGAAGCTTGCACAATTCAGCAAAATAAGTTTTTGGGCTAATCCAAATAATGCATCCCCATGTGGCTTTAAATTGTCTACCATCAGAAAACCCTACTAGTATTGATTTGTTTTCCAAAATCCTTGTATGTCAAACACAGAAACCCCCTTATTACAGCCTTCTCAGGTAAGCGTCCTAGGATGCCAATAGCCTACGTTGGGCATCCAGAAGGTCCTTTTCTTGCATGCAGTACAACCTGATACATACAACACTTGCCTGCAGTCATAAGCAATAGGTGAAGAAGAAGAAAAGAGATTGAATTCATACCCTACCCTTCACTCGGAGTCTCAGAGCAGCTTACAAACTCCTTTCCCTTCCCCTCCCCACAACAGACACCCAATGAGGTAGGTGGGGCTGAGAGAGCTCTTTCCAGAACTGTCCTTAAGAGAACAGCTCTGACAGAACCACATTAGTGGTTGCAAAAATGTCTGTCCTGGAAGCTCATTCTCCATTTTGATTGAAATCAGGAACCCTGATCAAACTTCTGAAGGGAGGAGAGCCTGGGAGCAAGGCTGCCTGCCAGATGTATAACATCAAGGCTTATCTTTTCTTTCCCTCCTAATCTTCAGATATAAACCCTGGGTCTGCAAAGGGTCCCTTCACCTCAGCCCATGACCCCTGAATGAACTAGATCCAGGATCTGCCTAGGATGTGGCTTTTTGCTTTTTTATTATTTTTATCTGAATTGTATATTCTCTTTTTATTATTCATTTACATTGTTTACTTAGGTTGTACTTCTTTGTCTGTAAACTGCTTTAGGTCCCAAACAGGGAGACAAGTGGAATAATAAACTGCCTAGATAAAATACACAAGTGATTGCCTCCATCAGAAATCGGCAAATGACAATGCTAAGACTATTAAAGCAGATCTGTAGGAAAAACAAATGAATTCACCAGAAGATGGGGGGAATGACGTGAAAACTAAAGGCAAGAAAAAGGCAAAGAGATTGAATTCATACCCTACCCTTCACTCGGAGTCTCAGAGCAGCTTACAAACTCCTTTCCCTTCCCCTCCCCACAACAGACACCCAATGAGGTAGGTGGGGCTGAGAGAGCTCTGACAGAAACTGTCCTTAAGAGAACAACTCTGACAGAACCAAATTAGTGGTGTCAAAAATGTCTGTCCTGGAAGCTCATTCTCCATTTTGATTGAAATCAGGAACCCTGATCAAACTTCTGAAGGGAGGAGAGCCTGGGAGCAAGGCTGCCTGCCAGATGTATAACATCAAGGCTGATCTTTTCTTTCCCTCCTAATCTTCAGATATAAACCCTGGGTCTGCAAAGGGTCCCTTCACCTCAGCCCATGACCCCTGAATGAACTAGATCCAGGATCTGCCTAGGATGTGGCTTTTTGCTTTTTTATTATTTTTATCTGAATTGTATATTCTCTTTTTATTATTCATTTACATTGTTTACTTAGGTTGTACTTCTTTGTTTGTAAACTGCTTTAGGTCCCAAACAGGGAGACAAGTGGAATAATAAACTGCCTAGATAAAATACACAAGTGATTGCCTCCATCAGAAATGGGCAAATGACAATGCTAAGACTATTAAAGCAGATCTGTAGGAACAACAAATGATTTCACCAGAAGATGGGGGGAATGACGTGAAAACTAAAGGCAAGAAAAAGGCAAGGGGGGGTATATTGTATGTCTTTTTTTGCTGCTATAACTGGCTTCACAAGATTTAAAACCAAAACATTTTCTCCTTAACACCTTTCTCCCCCACCTCGCCTATGAAATAACATGCCAAAATACGTTGTCTGATTCACGCTCTGTTGCATTTCACATCCCTTTTCCAGCTATCCAGAAGGCAAAAAGAGAAACACAGGGCCGGGAAGGGCGGGCGAGTGGGTGGAAACCCCATCCAGAAGCCCAACAATGCCAGGAAGTCGCCGCTGCGTCCTTCTCCTTTGCACTTTCCCCAGCCAGGGAACACTGATTAGAATGCAAAGCTCCACCCCGCCGCGTTGCAGAGACCGGGGCCCTTCCATGAATGTGAGCCTAAACGCTCTTCTTTCCCACGCCACCGCCTCCCCTGGTACCTTTAGGCTGCGGTTCCTCCGTGCCAGTAGCAGGCCTACCGCAGAAGGTCAAAGCCAAGAGCGCCAAGACGGCAAAGGGCCGCGCGAGCCCCATGTCTCCCCTCCCCGCTCCGCCTCTCTGTCTCTCGGGAAGGGGGAGTTGGTGTTTTGACGGGAGCCAGGACAAAATCGAGGCGAGAGGGCCGCAGGGCGGAGGAAAGCGGGGGCAGCGTCGCTCGCTTCCGTTCCTATGGCAGAGAAAGGGGCTGTTCCCTCCGAGCCCCACCTGCGTTGCCAAGAAGAGGCGGGCTGGACGAAAAGAGGAACTTCGGTCGGAGATTCCCGGAGACAGCTTTTGAGCTGCGGGAGCTCGGCCGTGCGATAGGTTTAGTCTGGCTTGGATTTGCAGCGCTGCTGTGTGTGGCTGTAGCAATCAGGCCGCCCCGACCCGCGTCGCGTTGAATAAAACCGCGCTACATAAACACGCGATTATTTTTATGAAGCCAGAAAAGCCGAATGGAAACAAAAAAAGGGAGGGGGGGAGTGAAAGACGGATCGTCGTGTCTCTGATAGCCGACTCAAAATCGCGTGTGCCGTGAGGGGGTGGAAGAACTCGCACGCTTTCCCACCCCGCCTCAAAAACACCAAACGAGAGGGAAAGTACCGGGGAGATATGCAAAAGTCAAGTGTGGTTTCTTTTCTTTTTTGGCGGGCTGGTTTGGAGAGGAGGCGAGTGGTTTTTGGTTCGAGGCTGGAGCTCAGCATAAAACCTATTAATGGGCATAAGCAAACAACAACAACCGCACCACAACGTTCTCTGTGTGTCTGCCTGTGCTTTTTGTGGCTTCCCCCCGCTGCAAAACAAAAATAAAAAACAAATAAAAAAACTAGGCCATTTTTTCCCCTCCTCGGTTGATCCACAGCGCTGCAATGGTGACATCCTAAGAAGAACTAGGTTTGAGTGAGTCTAATGCCCAGGTCTTGGTTGGGAAATACCTGTAGATTTGGGGAGTGGAGGTGGAGCCAGGGGAGGGGAAGGAAGGGACTTCAGTTGGGATATATTTCCTTCCAAAGCAGCCATTTTCTCCAGGTGAACTGATCACTATGGCTTGGATTAGTTGTAATCCCAGGAAATCTCCATCCACCACCTGGAGTTTGGCAACTGTAGGCATGTTAGAGAACAGCAACGTTTTCAGGATATAAACTTTCCAGAGTCAAAGCTCTGTTCATCATCTGAGCTTTGACTCTGAAAAGCTTTTACCTGGAAAATTATGGCCCCATCGGCAAAGGCACGGATGGTGGGCAGATTATCCCAGCCCGATCACACCCTAACATCTGGGAAGTGGAGCGCACCCGTGGCTTACCGCTGACAATGCGCGTTAAAAAACTAGTACCTCTAAGGTACTAGTAAACGTTTGCCATGGGCTGCCTCCAGACATGCGTGTGGCATTCCCCTCCGGTCCCTCATTTGCGTGCCGGCGCCCGTGGTATGCCGCCGGTGTGTCTGATTGCGTAATCGTGGATCAAACTGCGCTGGGGCAATTAGTCATGCCTCCCCCACCCCCCGCGATATCCGGCCCGTGTGACCGGGGCCTATGTTGCTCTCTAGAGTGCTAGTGAACCCAAACCTCCCTCTTCTAATGCAGACCAACATGGCTATCCTCTGAAAGGATCCTAAAGAGAGTTGCATGATTCTGAGCCAGTTGAAGGCTTAGAATGCTGTAACTCTGCTTAGGATGGCACTGAAAGTAAATCATGTATGACTATCTGACCAAAATGATAACTTACAATAACCATAAAGCAAGAGGTGGCCCTTATTATTAAAAGTAGGAGGGAGCTGGGATAGATGGGTCCTCTCCTCCAAACTGCCTGTGGTCAGTCACCCCAGTCCCAGCTGCTACCCTGCAGGAACTGAGATTGGAGAGAAGTGCCTGAAACCACTGCGCAGATGAAGGTAAAGTGGTGTAGCATCTTTCACTGATGTGCACCTTTAATGTACACATTAGGTCAACCCCACTGTTTAGATATGAATAGGGCTGACACATAAAAGGGGGGGTATATTGTATGTCTTTTTTTGCTGCTATAACTGGCTTCACAAGATTTAAAACCAAAACATTTTCTCCTTAACACCTTTCTCCCCCACCTCGCCTATGAAATAACATGCCAAAATACGTTGTCTGATTCACGCTCTGTTGCATTTCACATCCCTTTTCCAGCTATCCAGAAGGCAAAAAGAGAAACACAGGGCCGGGAAGGGCGGGCGAGTGGGTGGAAACCCCATCCAGAAGCCCAACAATGCCAGGAAGTCGCCGCTGCGTCCTTCTCCTTTGCACTTTCCCCAGCCAGGGAACACTGATTAGAATGCAAAGCTCCACCCCGCCGCGTTGCAGAGACCGGGGCCCTTCCATGAATGTGAGCCTAAACGCTCTTCTTTCCCACGCCACCGCCTCCCCTGGTACCTTTAGGCTGCGGTTCCTCCGTGCCAGTAGCAGGCCTACCGCAGAAGGTCAAAGCCAAGAGCGCCAAGACGGCAAAGGGCCGCGCGAGCCCCATGTCTCCCCTCCCCGCTCCGCCTCTCTGTCTCTCGGGAAGGGGGAGTTGGTGTTTTGACGGGAGCCAGGACAAAATCGAGGCGAGAGGGCCGCAGGGCGGAGGAAAGCGGGGGCAGCGTCGCTCGCTTCCGTTCCTATGGCAGAGAAAGGGGCTGTTCCCTCCGAGCCCCACCTGCGTTGCCAAGAAGAGGCGGGCTGGACGAAAAGAGGAACTTCGGTCGGAGATTCCCGGAGACAGCTTTTGAGCTGCGGGAGCTCGGCCGTGCGATAGGTTTAGTCTGGCTTGGTTTTGCAGCGCTGCTGTGTGTGGCTGTAGCAATCAGGCCATCCCGACCCGCGTCGCGTTGAATAAAACCGCGCTACATAAACACGCGATTATTTTTATGAAGCCAGAAAAGCCGAATGGAAACAAAAAAAGGGAGGGGGGGAGTGAAAGACGGATCGTCGTGTCTCTGATAGCCGACTCAAAATCGCGTGTGCCGTGAGGGGGTGGAAGAACTCGCACGCTTTCCCACCCCGCCTCAAGAACACCAAACGAGAGGGAAAGTACCGGGGAGATATGCAAAAGTCAAGTGTGGTTTCTTTTCTTTTTTGGCGGGCTGGTTTGGAGAGGAGGCGAGTGGTTTTTGGTTCGAGGCTGGAGCTCAGCATAAAACCTATTAATGGGCATAAGCAAACAACAACAAC
>NW_015174349.1:0-7237 GCF_001447785.1 Gekko japonicus
ATTTCCAGAAATTTTACATCTCTAGCCCCCATCCTCCAAGCTTTCACATAGTTTCCTGGTCCTCACTCTTGGGCCCTGCTGTCCCTGGGGCTTGTCTTCAGTTTCACTCCCAGCCACAGTGACCCCCTTTCCTTCACCCCCATAGCCTGGACTGTGAATATTCTTTGGCTGTCAGCTTCATCCTCCGAGCAGCTGGAATGTGTGTGACCTTTTCGGAACATCCCAGCTAGCTAAGCAAATCCCTGCTGGAAGATTAATCGCAGAATCCCTTAGCGCTCGGCCGTGTCGTACAGAACGATTAAACTTTGTTGCATCCGATTCTCCTTACCCATCATATGCTCTCGTCCCACCTTTTGCACAACCTTTAATGGTTGTTTCTGTTGCTGTTTGTGCTCACTCTCGTTACGTACGTCTAACAGAAGCTGGTTGGAAATTCCCTCTGACTGCAGCCCTTGAGCCTGGCAGGAGACATTTGGAAGAAGAAGGTGTTGATGGTGCCTCCACACCCAACACTGTGCTCCGCTCTTGGATGGTTTTCACAGTCACCAATGACTTCTCAGTGGGGACTGGCCATCTCCTGGAATCGCAACTGATCTCCAGACACCAGAGATCCGTTTCCCTGGAAGAAACAGCAGCTTCAAAAGATGGACTCTAAATGGCATCACACCTCTGCTGAGATCCTTCCTGCCCCAAACCCTGTCCCACCCAGGCCCCACCCCACCCCAAATCTCCAGGAATTTCCCAACCAGGAGTGGGGAACCGTAGCCGTTCCCACTGATTTTGGTGGGTGGAAAATGTCCTGGTGGGCTGAGCAACATGAGCCAGGAGGCCCACATCCTCCTACCTAAGAGGAGGTCTTGCCTTGCCTTGCCTGCTGATACGGCTTCCTCACTTAGCAGGGCACACAGATGCTGCATGGAGGAGCCCCCCTTGAAACTGCCCAGCCCCACAGCAGCTGCTTGCACGCAGCAATCTGTTCCCCATGCAGATAAGGGGGTTCCCCCCCCCTCTCCATGGCACTACAAATCCACAACCAAGGAACAGAATGGTAGCAGGGGTGGAGGTGAGGGGGACAAGACAATCCTTTCAAAAGCCGTCTCTTAAAAGGTATCTTGGAATGTGGGATGTTTTTTGTGTGGCATGCACTGTACACACCAAAATGCACAGCCTCTGCCCGTCTCTCTCTCACACACATGCAAACACACAGGGGCGTTCATGAATCCAATGGTTCCTCTTTGCCTCTTTTCTTCCCCTTCTTTTTTTTCCACCACTTTGGGGATAATTTAACATGTTACACACTAACTTCCCCATAATGGCATTCTGGCTTTTGAAATTCTGCCTCCCTGTTTTATGGCTGGCCCTCTAATGGCTCTCTCGCAGGCCTGCCTCTGGCAATCATGTCGGGAATAAATAGAAGCTGACACAGTAATTTACTTAAATCTTCTCCACTCTTTTGCAGCATTTTCCTCCAGAGGATACCCTCGAAACAACAATTATTTGAAATGTCACGCGTTCCTGCCCCTAGGCGACCGACAAATGAACATTAAATCTATTAACAACAACCAAAAAAAATTTAAATGTTTACTTTTCCAGGAAGGTAAGGAGAAGCTAGGCGAGGGAGGGCTCCCTCCAATAAATTTATTCTCAGTAATAAAGAGGTGTAGTTAATGTTCTCTCTAAACTGAGCCCACGTCTGAGGAAGAGGGGAGGAGCTATCGGAGAGCTGTGGGAGAACCTTGCTGGGATCTGAAGGGTCGGCAGCCAGGTGTGAGGTTGGAGGAGGGGTTAGGCGTGTGACTGCAGAGTCCCAGACAGAACATGGCAGAAAATTCTGACCATTGACCCCCTTTGAATTAAATCACATGAGTCACCTACTTTTGCATAACGGAATCTGTTTCCAGGATTAAGGTTTTCATAGAATTGGTGTGCGTGCATGTGTGTGTGTGGTGGGGTGGGACTTTTTTGAGCTGGGTGTCTGCCTTGCCAGCCGTGCTTATTTGCACACTTTTAGGGACATGCTCCACCCCCTCCTGCACTAGGCTTCCCAACCTCCAGGTGGGACCTGGAGGCCTCCCAGAATCACAATTTTTCTGCAGACTACAGAGATTAGTTCCGCTGGACAAAAATGGCTGCTTTGGAGCAGTGGTGTGCCTAGCCCAGTGGTGGCGAACCTATGGCACGGGTGCCAGAGGTGGCGCTCAGAGCCCTCTCTGCGGGCACGCGTGCCATCGCCCCAGCTAGGCCCAGACCATCATTGAAGTGTCGAATTCTCTGCCAAATAATTTTAAGTAAATGAAAGCCTTTGGGATTGCTTTCCTTACTTTGCTTGGATCATCTTAAATTAATGTATGAGTGGTTTTTTCTAAAGTAAGAACCTCAGTATTCAGGTTAAATTGCCATGTTGGCACTTTGCGATAAACAAGTGGGTTTTGGGTCGCAGTTTGGGCACTCGGCCTCTAAAATTTAATGTTTTAAATGGGTTTTTAAATTGTTTTAATTGTACTATAGTATTGATGTTTTATCAGCAAGTTCTTTCTTGCCTTGTAAGCCGCCCTGAGCCCCACGGGGAAGGGCAGGGTATAAATTTAATAATAAATAAATAAAATAAATAAAAAGGTTCGCCATCACTGGCCTAGCCTATTTGGCGCCCGGGGAGGGCGCCTGGGGAGAGCCAGTTTGGTGTAGTGGTTAAGTGTGTGGACTGTAATCTGGGAGAACCGGGTTTGATTCCCCACCCCCTCCTCCGCTCTCAGACTCTGCAACTGGGTTCACCCTACTAACCTCAGTAATGACCTTCTGACTGGATATCTGACCCATGGACTAGCTTTTCTACTACACTTCCTAGAATCACAGAATTATAGAATCATAGAGTTGGAAGGGACCTCCAGGGTCATCTAGTCCAACCCCCTGAACAATGCAGGAAATTCACAAATGCCTCCCCCCTCCACACCTGCAATGATCGCTGTTCCATGCCCAGAAGATGACAGAAAACCTCCAGGATTGCTTCCTGCCCCCAAAGTGGCGATCAGCATTTCCCTGAGCATATAAAAATGGGCCACAAGGACTAAGCACTGAGGCAACCCTTCCTGCCTTCCCTCTCATGATCTGCCTAAGTTCACAGAATCCACATTGCTGTCAGATGGCCATCTAGCCTCTAATTGAAAACCTCCAAAGAAGGAGAGCTCACCACTTCCTGAGGAAGCCTGTTCCACTGAGGAACCACTCTGTCAGGAAGTTCTTCCTAATGTTTAGCCAAAAACTCTTCTGATTTAATCTCAACCCGTTGGTTCTGGTCCAACCTTCTGGGGCAACAGAAAATCATCTTATAGATGACAGCCCTTCAAGTTCTTGGAGATGGTTTTCATATCACCTCTCAGTCATCTCCTCTCCAGGCTAAATATACCCAGCTCCTTCAACCTTTCCTCATAGGACTTGGTCTCCAGACCCCTCACCATCTTTGTTGCTCTCCTCTGGACACGTTCCAGCTTGTCTATATCCTTCTTAAATTGTGGTGCCCAAAACTGAAAAGTCTCCCCCAACTTATAATTATGCATTTGATTTTTCCTACCTAAATGCAGAACTTTACATTTATCCCCAACAAAATTCATTCTATTTGTTTTAGCCCAGTTTTCCAGCCTGTTGAGATCATCCTGTATCCTGACTGTCTTCCACCATATTTGCTACCCCTCCCAATTTAGTATCATCTGCAAATTTAATAAGCATTCCCTCTATCCCTTCATCCAAATCATTGATAAAAATGTTGAACAAAACAGGTCCCATGACAGATCCTTGAGGCACTCCGTTTGTCACTCCTCTCCCAAGAAGATGAGGAACCATTCACAAGCAACCTTTGGGTGCGATCTCTCAATCAGTTACAGATCCACCTAACAGTCATAGGATCCAAACCACATTTTCCAATCTGTCAACAAGAATATTATGTAGAACCTTATCAAAAGCCTTGCTAAAATCAAGATAAACTATGTCTACAGCTTCCCCGGATCCAGCAAGGTAGTAACTTTCTCAAAAAAAGAGATAAAAAGAGGTTAGTCTGACATGACTTGTTCTTGAGAAACCCATGCTGGCTCTTAGTAATTATAGCTGTCCTTTCTAAATGCTCAAGGACTGTCTGTTTGATTATTTGTTCTAAAAGTTTCCCAGGTATAGACGTCAAGCTGATGGGTCAGTACTTACCCGGATCCTCCTTTCCCCCCTTCTTGAAGATGGGGACAACATGTGTCCACCTCCAATCTCCTGGCACCTCACCTGTTCCCCAAGAATTCTCAAAAATAATGGACAGAGGCTCAGAAATTACATCTGCAAGTTCTTTTAGTATTGTTGGATGCAGCTCATCTGGCCCCAAAGACTTTGTTTCATTTAAAGAAACTAGGTGTTTATGTACTACCCCTATGACAATCCTAGGGTGCAACTCCACTCCCTCTTTATGTGTTCTGTTTTTGCCATGTTGAGCACTATTTCTTGGCTTCTGCATTCCTCTTCTGTCCCTCTCAGCTTGAAGATACTCCAGCACTTGCTGGAACCCAGTGGGAATAGTTCCTTCTGTTCATAATATTAACAGTCCCTTTTGTTCATAATATTAACAAAGGTTTGCTACTATACCTTTCTTAAATACATTCTGTCACCAAGCAGGATAGGGAGACCATGAAAAAAAAGGGGGGGGGGGACATGGAAATATTAGGTGAAGGGAGATAGAAATGAATAAGAAAAATATGGGAAAGAGGGAGAGAAGTTAAGAGACCAAAGAGTTGTTTTATCTTGCTGCAACACTCTCACCTACTGCTTTGCAAGATCTGGCTGAGCTGGGTGCAAGGAAAGGAAGAGGGAAAGGCTAGAATATTGGAAGAAATTACCTGTGGGCTGGCAAGTACTATAGCAGCTATCATTTTGCTGGCTCGATTGTACGAACTTTTAAGCAAGTTTGCTTCAGTCTTGGAGAAGGGGGAGTCTAGCCAATCCAAGAGTGCTTTTTGCTATGCTCAGACTTCCCTGCTCCCCTAGTGGCTGCAGCCAGACCTGCATTTTAAAAATAAAAGGAAAGGCATTCAGCTGGACACAGCATGACACTGGCTTCAAGGACCCCCTTCATGAGCCTTCCTCAAGCTGCACCCATGGCACAATGGGCCCCTGCCCTTGGTATGCTGCAGGGGAGCAGATGGGAAAGCTGTTTGCCTGCTGTCTTCTTGATACTAGCAGGACTGCTGAGAGAACTATCCTATGCTCCCAAACTGTTCCCTCTGGGCTCTCTACATAGCCTAAAACCAAACATAACATGAAAACATATCACTTGACCTATAGTATGAATAAGCTAATAATTTATTATCTCAATGTGTAATTTTAATTTTTCATAAAGCAGACGCTGAGCCTCAACCTGAAGGAAGGTGGGGGTTGACCAGGTAGAGGATGGAACTTTGGGAGGGGCCTGACAGAGAGGTTGAAAGGCCCAGGGGGTCTCTGCTCAGGGAGGCCCTCTTATGGGCCGAGCCTGGAGCCCCTTTGACCTATACATGCACAGGGCATTCCCAGCTGTCCTTCTCATTCTCTGTGACCAGGAAGTGGAACTCTCACTGGGGTTGTGCATTGCAGACAGAACCAGGCTTCATTCTCCATGGTTACAGGGAGGGTTAGGCCTCCCCCACCTCAATGGTGTCCCAAAGTGCATCATAGTATTTCCATTCTTGACAGTCACTCCTGTGGGAAGCAAAGATGCAGCTTTATTAGTTCATTCTGATAGCAAAGCATTTTTAATTTATTTAAGAGGGATATATATTTAATTTATTTAAGAGGGATATATACACCCATCTGCTGTAATAACGGGCATTTTGCTAGTATGTGTGCATGGATGTTTCTCTTGCCATTGTTCTCTGTGTTGGGAATGCCACCGAACTTTGCAGAAGGGAAAACTATACCATGAAGATTTTTTAGGTTAAGAAGCCTAATTTTTGTGCCTGGAAGTTCCATTTAGCTATCATAACTAGGGCCCTAGTCACACGGAGCATTAGGCACGCTAGAGAGATGGAAGATAGGTGGATTTTCTGGGCGCGATCTCCAGCAGACGCTGAGCCTCACCCTGAAGGAAGGTGGGGGCTGACCAGGTAGAGGACGGAGCTTTGGGAGGGGCCTGGCAGAGAGGCTGAAAGGCCCAGGTGGTCTCTGCTCAGGGAGGCCCTCTTATGGGCCGAGCCTGGAGCCCCTTTGACCTATACATGCACACGGGGCGAGGGATCCAGTCCTCTGTCGTGCCATTCCCATTTGGTTGTGGAAATGAAGGACAAATGCAGTTAGGAAAATGTGATCACAAGCAATGTTCCCTCTAAAAGGGTTAGGCCTCCCCCACTTCAATGGTGTCCCAAAGTGCATCATAGTATTTCCTTTCTTGACAGTCACTCCTGTGGGAAGGAAAGATATATTCCCTTTAGGCTTCTGAGGCTATGACCATCCACACACATGCACACCCATCTGCTATAATAACGGGCATTTTGCTAGTATGTGCGCGTGGATGTTTCTCTTGCCATTGTTCTCTGTGCTGGGAAGGCCACCGAACTTTGCAGAAGGGAAAACTATACCATGAAGATTTTTTAGGTTGAGAAGCCTAATTTTTGTGCCTGGAAGTTCCACAAGGAAATTTACGACCAAAATTAGCTGAAAGTGAAAGCACAATTGACCCTAACCCTCTGGGGCTATGCAAGTGGCAGCTGTTTTCACTGAAACCCCCAAAGGGCAGTGGCCACGTATGGGCCAGCTTAGCTATCATAACTAAATTTACCTTCCCTGCCATGGTCAATTTTTTTTTCTTTAACCCCATCTGGCTTCCTGAAGGAGGGGGTGTTGGGCGGACCTTAATGAACTAGAATCCAAGCCAAATGACCCTGTTCTTTACGCAGCACCTCATAGTAAGTGCGCACTTGAAGTGCCTCCAAAAGGGGATCCTTTTCTCCATTCTGCCAAAGTGAAAGCAGAAAAGAGTGGTTTCCTGTTCCTCAGGGCCTTCCCCAGCCAGTGGCAGCTGTTTTCACTGAAACTCCCAAAGGGCAGTGGCCACGTATGGGCCAGGGGTTAAGAAAAGGTTCAGCATGGCTAATGAAAGCCAAGGTCATTTTATATGGGGAGCAAGAGTGCCACTGAGTGCAGCTGCTGGAGGTTCGGAGACCTGTGGATGTCCCTAAATCTGCAGCCCTCCTTTGGCCAAGGGTTTCAGACTCCTCCTTGCTGAACATCTGGC
>NW_015174349.1:7255-9152 GCF_001447785.1 Gekko japonicus
TGTCGGCAGTGGCGCGTTAGTTTCCTCCGGGGCAAACAACCCCGCCTTCCCCCCCCCCCCGCGCGCATTTTCCTGCCCGTGTGGCCGAGGCCTATATTTACCTTCCCTGCCATGGTCAATTTTTTTTCTTTAACCCCGTCTGGCCTCCTGAAGGAGGGGGTGCTGGGTGGACCTTAATGAACTAGAATCCAAGCCCAATGACCCCGTTCTTTACGCAGCACCTCACGGTAAGAGCGCACTTGAAGTGCCCCCAAAAGGGGATCCTTTTCTCCATTCTGCCTGAAATGGAGCTGGGTGGGAGGATCCCCCTGCCCTCCCCACCAAATCTCAAGGAGGTCTCCCGAGAGGAAGGCTCAGCAGGGCAGGTTTGTCAAGCCCACGTTTAATCTTGTTTCCCGTTTCTCTCTCTCCCCGTTGCCTCCTTGCAAGCTCCTTTGTGAGCGAGTCTTTCATTTCCTTTCTGTGCGTGTGTGAGGAAGACGCTTCTAGCAGGTTGCCAGGCAGGCAGGAATCATCTTCGGGAGAAATGCTCCGGGGATTTCCTGCAGCTTCTCTGGGGAGGGTCTCCTCTGTCCACTCTCCACCTCAGACTTGGCCAGAAACATGCCTCCCCAGGGCAGGGGCATGCCCAACAGGTGGAAGGTGTTCAGGTTCTCTCTGTAGCTGCCTTTTACTTCCTCCAGCCTCTGCCAGTTCATTATGACCTCATCTTGCTGTCTGTGTGGACCACGTCTGACAGTGTACATCTGAGTAGGGCAACTGTGTGGATTAGGGAGCACAGAGATTTGTTGTAGACAGGCCTCATGGGCTCCCTGTTCTCTGCCCACTGCCACTCAGTGGAGTGGCGGCCGCAGGGTTCCCTCTAAGCTGAGCTAGTGTGAGCGAGCTCAGTTTTTTGGCCTCCGGCTCACTCACACATTTCTGTCTCCGCTCAGGAAGGACAGGGCTCCAGAGCAAACTAATTTATGCAGCGGCCAAATTGCTTGCTCACAACTTTAATGGCAGTAGCTCACAAAGTAAAGTTTTTGCTCACAAGACTCCACAGCTTAGAGGGAACACTGGGGGGGGGAATCCAAAAAACTGGCATCACACCAATGGCTTGATGTCATTTCTGTCAAATACCTTGAAGTGACATCACTACAACAAAGTGACGCTCTAGGATCCATCCCAAACTCTATGGCTGGCAACCCTAGTTTGTTGGTTGATTGGTGCACTGAAACTGTGAAGCACGGGGTGGTGGAGGGGGTTGCTGACTAGGAGGCAAGCAGAAAGAATAGGGCAGAGTGTGCCCAACAGGCAGCGACCCAAAATCTGAGGAGCAGCAAATGGGGGAGGTTTGGGCTTTGCAGCTATTAAGTGCTTGGGCAATGCGGTGCGCAGGTGGTGAGATTCTGTGACAGGAACAGGGTGCAGGAGATGTGGGAGTTTTATTTCTTTGATTTTTCTCCTGCTTTGCTGCCAAGGAGCAGGCACAGTCCCCTCCCCTCTGTTTTATTCTAACAATGACCTTGTCGAGTAAGTGAGGTTGAGGGACTTTGACAGTTTTCAAGGCTGGCCTTTGCCTCCAAAGCAGGCGCTGGCAGGAGGTGGCACTGAAACAGGACAACCTCCAGCTGCCTCTGCAGAGGGGCTTGGCTTTCTTTGACCTGAAAGGCAGCAGTTGGGAGAGAGGTCTGCGGTCCCTCTCCGGATCAGCACTAGCTCCCCATTGAGAGTGAACTGAGCGTTTCACGTTCTGCCCATTCTAAGAGTTTGGAGTTGGCTGTTGACGTATTTATTTCACAAATGTTAGACCCCATAAAAACCATTAAAACCATCAAAAGGGACATTATCAAAACAATAAAAACCAGAGCTAAAATATATGCATAAATATGAAAACAATAGTTAAAACATTGGG
>NW_015174349.1:9214-36633 GCF_001447785.1 Gekko japonicus
CAGATGTTGGCAACAGAAGGGGACAGGCAAATATCGGTGGAGAGTTTCATGATTTTGGTGCCACAACTAAGAAGGCTCTGTGTCAGGCAGCAAGGAGTCTAATCTCAGAAGGTGGGGGCACCCGAAGCAGGAGCTCCAAAGACTATTACCTTGAATTACTTCTTTACACAGAGAGTGATTAAAATGTAGAATTAGCTGTCAGAGGATGTAGCAATGGCCACAGGGGATTAGATAGATTCATGCAGGATAGGTCTATCAGGAACTACTAGCCATTTATTTATTTATTTATATTTATTTATACATTCAATTTATATACCGCTCTAACCTATTTTGGCAGGTCTCTGAGCGGTTTTACATACATATTCCAAATTCCCTAACTAGGGCCACATTGTTGATGGGTGGTGTCTGCCTACCAGCACCCAGGGCTTGTTGTTTTTCTGGCTTCCTCCAGCGGCTTCGGGTATCGGCGTCCTTCTGGTGCCCTTTCTGGAGCCGGTCTTTTTCCGGGTAGCTTCCTCCGGCAGGCCTTGTTCTGGCGTGTAGCTCTGTGTCGGCTGTGGCTCCGGCTAATGTCCTTGGTGGCTCCGCCGCGCTGTGCCGCACGTCACCACGCTCTCCAGCCTCCGCCTCTCCGGGCTCCGCCTCCGACGTCGTTCTACTGGGTCTCCACTGGGTCGCCAGGAACTGCTCCACCGCCATTGCCGCCGCCGCCGTTGATGCCTCCACCTCACAAGGAGGAGGGTGCCCCCCGCCACCTAGGGGCAGGTACCCAATTTATCTACTTGCCATTTTTAGTGCTTTCGAACCGCTGGGTGGGCGGGAGGGACTGAGGGGAACATCCATGTTCAGAAGCACTAATCCTCTGAATCCCAGTGCCAGGAGGCAGCATCAGGGGAAGGCCTCAGCCTCTCTGCCCTGTTGCTGGCCCTCCAGAGGGACTGGCTGGCCCCTGTGTGAGACGGGAGGCTGGACTGGAGGGACCCTCCCTGGTCTGACCCAGCAGGGCTCTTCTGAGGTTCTTATCAGGGGAAGGCCTCGGCCTCTCTGCCCTGTTGTTGACCCTCCAGAAGAACTGGCTGGCCCCTGTGTGAAACAGGCTGCTGGACTGGATGACCCTCACTGGTCTGACCCAGCAGGGCTCTTCTGAGGTTCTTATCAGGGGAAGGCCTCGGCCTCTCTGCCCTGTTGTTGACCCTCCAGAAGAACTGGCTGGCCCCTGTGTGAAACAGGCTGCTGGACTGGATGACCCTCACTGGTCTGACCCAGCAGGGCTCTTCTGAGGTTCTTATCAGGGGAAGGCCTCGGCCTCTCTGCCCTGTTGTTGACCCTCCAGAAGAACTGGCTGGCCCCTGTGTGAAACAGGCTGCTGGACTGGATGACCCTCACTGGTCTGACCCAGCAGGGCTCTTCTGAGGTTCTTATCAGGGGAAGGCCTCGGCCTCTCTGCCCTGTTTTTGGCCTTCCAGAGGAACTACTTGGCCACAGTGTGAGACAAGATGCTGGACTAGATGGACCACTGGTCTGACCCAGCAGGACTCTCCTTATGAAGGCCTCAGCCTCTGTGCCCTGTTGTTGGCCCTCTAGAGGAACTGGTTGGCCACTGTGTGACACAGGATGCTGGACTAGGTGGACCCTCAGTGGTCTGATCCAGCAGGGCTCTTCTGGTGTTCTTATCAGGGGAAGGCCTCGGCCTCTGTGCCCTGTTGTTGGCCCTCTAGAGGAACTGGTTGGCCACTGTGTGACACAGGATGCTGGACTAGGTGGACCCTCAGTGGTCTGATCCAGCAGGGCTCCTCTGATGTTCTTAATTGTGTCCAGAAACAAATTGGGAGCCAGTAGAGGTAAACCAAGGCTGGAGTGATATGTTCCCTATGACTCACTCCAGTCAACATCCTGGCTGCAGCATTCTGTATTAACTGAAGTTTCTGAACACTTCTCAAGGGCAGCCCCATGTGGAGCTCATCACAGCAATCTAATCTAGATATAACCAGGAAATGCACCATAGTGATCAGATCTTTTCTGCCCAGGAAATGCCACTGCTGGCTAGATGGGCCGGCGGCTGGAGGGAAATGGTGTCCAGATGGTGGCACATGTCAAGAAAGCCCTTTGCAACCTGAGACTCACATACCTGATGGACCACATCTCCCTTTGTGGATATGTTTGACCTCAGCATTCATCCATCAGAACAGGTTCTCCTCCATGCATCTTCCTATGCTAAAGCCCATTTAGCCAGAGCATGTCCTAGGGGTTCTTTTGCAGACTTTGGAGGAAGAAGAAGACGACGACAAAGAAGATGATGATATTGGATTTATAGCCTGCCCTTCACTACCCAAAGGAGTCTCAAAGCGGTGTACAATCTCCTCCCCCGCCCCACAGCAGACACCCTGTGAGGTAGGTGAGGCTGAAAGAGCTCTTTCAAGGACTGCTCTTGAAAGAACAAGCTCTAAAAGAACTTGTGACTGACCCACGTTCACACCAGCAGCTGCATGTGGAGGAGTGGGGAATCAAACCCGGTTCTCCCAGATTAGAGTCCCTACTTCTAACCACTACACCAAACTGGCTCGAGGGACTTGGTAAGAGCAGATCTTTGGGGTTGTCTGTATTCTTCCTGCCTGCAAAAGCATGGCTCCTCCCCCTCTCCCATTGGGCTTCCGCCTGGTCCTCACACGAAGGACCCACTTGATGGCTAGAGCTAGGGTTGCCAGCCCCAGGTTGGGAAATTCCTGGAGATTTGGGGGTGGAGCCAAGGGAGGGCAGGGAACCCAGTGGCATATAATGCCGTAGAGTCCACCCTCCAAAGCAGCCATTTTCTCCATAGGGGAGATCAGTTGTAGTCCTGGGAGAGCTCCAGGCCCCACCTGGAGGTTGGCAACCCTAATGGATAGATTAAGGCTGGCGTGCTTGGGAAATCTCAGCAGTCCTTATCCCTCCTCCTCCTCTCTCTCTCCTGGAAGAAGGGTGCAAATGTTTATCCCCGTGTGCTGCTTGCTCTAATGTGGGTTGCGCAGAGCGCATGTGGCACATCTGGTGCCTCCCCCCCCCCCGATCTGCTGGCATTGTCATTTCATTCTGCCACGGCAGCACTCTCTCCCTTGTCCCAGCCAGGGACCGAAAGGCTGGCCTGCCTTGCAAGGGAGCCGGGAGGTGACAGAGATAAAGCGAGGCTCCTGATGGCTCCCCCAGCACCCCTTTCCCCCCCGTAAGGGTTCCCTGGGCACCTTTTTCCTGGGCCTTGTTTCTGTCTCAGCAGGGGGAGCTGCCTTGGCACAGCCCTGTGCAAATTGCATCGGGGAAAAGTCATTAGAGGGGATTGGAAAGAAAGAGACAGCTCACAAACTCAGACAAAAGCAAGACAGGATGTTCCCGCACAAAGCACTTTCAGATGCCAGCGCTGAAGGACGGCCACACTCCAATGATCAGCCAGCCACCAAAGGCGGCCTCCCAGTGGTGCTGCAGCCGCGGCACTGGTCTGGGCACATGAGGGGAGGAGGCGCTGTGGGCGGGCAGGGGAAGCCAGGGGCTCGGAGACTTCAGCCGGGGGCTTTTTCCTTCCAAAAGTGGAGACGGGCCTGGGCTCCCTGAACTGGGGCACGCACGGCACTGTCGATGGGAGACAGGAGCCGTAGATGCAAATGCTAGTTTCCCCACAATAGAGTGTTTGCCATGGGGTAGCCAGGTCCAGGTTGACAAATCCCTGGAGATCTGGGGGCAGTGATGGGGGAGGGCGGGGTTTGGGGAGGGGTGGGAGTTCATGGGGGGGGAACTTCTGTTGAGTTTACCCTCTGGGGGAAGTCGTCTCTGTTGTCTGGAGATCACATGCAATTCTGAGAGATTCTCCGATCCCTAGCTGGAGTTTGGCAACCCTCATTTTTCATCCAGCTTCTACGCCCCTCCTGTATAATGGTGGCGTGAACTAAGTTTCCTTGTAAGACACCATCTTCCAGTTACCATCTCCCCCAATGACATTCGACTGAGGACACAAGCAAGAGTTATTTCAGAGCAGATTAACTGGCCAAATTGCTTGGAGACCAGAAGTCTTCATCAACCTGCACTAGGAATACTAGGATCCTTTGCTCCTCCATGCCTCAAAACGTCCTCCTTTATTGAGGTATTTCCTGTTTTGCATGGATGGGAATTGTGAGGAAGAAGACCCCTAAGGCTCCATTGAGGTAATATATGTCCCTACCACTCTCTGGGTCTCTGTCAGGGACTTGGAACAGACCACGCTACAGTTACCCTAGGGCCTGTGTTCATCTCACCAGCTTCAAATCACAGCCTGGAGGACTGTGGGCCAAATTCTTGGCTTTGGCCAGATTCTATGTTGTACTTTCCTTTTCTCCTTGCCTCTACCAGGACTTCCAATTTAGCACAGCACTTCTACAACCAGAACTATGGGAGGCTACTTTGGGGATAGCTCTGGTGGGGAAGAAGAAGAAGAGGAGGAGGAGGAGGAGACTGGATTTATACCACGCGCCCTTCACTACCCAGAGGAGTCTCAGAGCAGCTTACAAACTCCTTTCCCTTCCCCTCCCCACAACAGACACTCTGTGAGGTAGATGGGGCTGAGAGAGCTCTGGCAGAAGCTGCTCTTTTTCAAGGACAGCTCTTATCAGAACTACGGCTTGCCCAAGGTCGTCCAGCCATGTGCAAGCGGAGGAGGAGTGGGGAATCAGACCCAGTCCTCCCATAGTAGAGTCCGCCTGCACTCAACCACGACACCAGACTGGCCGAAGACCACCCAAAGAGACTCT
Source organism: Gekko japonicus (assembly GCF_001447785.1). Lineage (NCBI taxonomy): Eukaryota > Metazoa > Chordata > Lepidosauria > Squamata > Gekkonidae > Gekko > Gekko japonicus. The sequence continues at coordinate 13,966 of NW_015174349.1, forward strand.
GGAAAGGTTGGGATTTAAATCCAGAATTTCCTATTCCATGTCCAGCACTCCCACCTAACAATGCAGTGCCTGATGCAGAGAAACAAAGCAAATGAACTTCTGCCATTAATGGTAGTTGGGCCCTCATGGGGTTGCAAGGAATATGAGGGGGAAATCCCTAGGCAGTGTTTTCCTGATACAATACAGAAACTCTCACTTAAACTTCTCGAATGCATGTTCCGCAATTGGAGAGAAGGGAGGGACTTTAGCTAGATATAAGGCCACGGAGTCCACCTCCAAAGCAGCCACTTTCTCCAGGGGAACAGATCTCTGCAGTCTGGAGATTGGTTGTAATTTTAGATCTCCAGGCCCCACCTGGAGGCTGGCAACCCTAGTGGGAGGGTTTAGCTGCCTCAGTACTTCAGATTAACTCCCCCCCCCAAAAAAAAAGTGCTCCTCAAGTCTCCTATTAATATGTGAAATTTGAAGAAGTATAAGGGTATTTAAAAGTCTCTTTTAATCTTCCAAATTTTGCATTTGTATGCCATTTTGTTTCTGTTCTAGAGATGGATATTTCAAAAAGCGTCAGTCTCGTTAGTCCAGGCAACTGAGCTCCTTCTCACACGTTTACTCCATGTGCAAAATTACTGCAAAGAATTATGTATCTTTGGTAGCTTTTCCATATTATTTCTTCAATATGGTGGGCATTCAAGCTGAATTTGCACAATTTTACAAAAGTAGAAATGAGAATAAAAACGGCGCGAAACAAATGTGCTAAGTCCTTCCTTCCTTCCTTCCTTCCTTCCTTCCTTCCTTCCTTCCTTCCTTCCTTCCTTCCTTCCGAGTGGGTGTTAGAAGAAGCAAATTAAATGTGCCCTAACTTAAGTACATGGGAAAGAAAATGCAGCAAAACAACTTGGGAACAGGTGAGAAAGGAAGGATTTCAAACTGAATGTTTTGGATTTCTGACAAAATAATCATTTTACAACAAAGGAGTCAATAATGAGAAACAGGGATCCTCTTTACATGGGTGCCTCAGGGTGCAGAACTCCAGCGCTGGACTGCTTGGTGCTTACGCTGGATCCCATCTGTTGTTGTTGGGGATAATATTGGGCAGGTGCCTTTTATGCCATACTAGGAATAAGGCTCGTTGTGGAAATAAATACAACGAACTTTAGAAAAAGGCTCTGGGAGAGTGCCCCAGCCTTGGGCACTCAGTGTCCATTTGCTGTGGCGACCTCAGCAGGGTATAATGACATGGAGTCCACCATTTTCTCCAGAGGAACTGACCTCTGCCATCTGAAGAGCAGTTGTAATTCTGCGTGATCTCCATCCCTCCCCTGGAGATTGGCAACAGTGGTTCCCCATGAGGGAATGGCTGGTTTGGAGAGTGGAGTCTATGGCATTGTACCTGTCTGAGGTCCCACCCCTCCTCAAACCTCACCCTCTCTAGGCTCCACCCCTCAAATCTCCAGGAATTTCCCAACCTGGAGTTGGCAACCCTATCTACCTCCCAGCCAACCATCAACCTACCATTATCTGCCCCCTGGCTTCAGCTTTCCATCTCCTCCACTTCCCTCCTAGAGAGCAGTTGTAGTTCTGGAGATCGACAACCATGGTTCCCCATGAGGGAATGGCTGGCTTAAAGAGTGGAGTCCATGGCATTGCACCATGGCATTGCACCTCACCCTCTCCAGACTCCATCCCTCAAATCTCCAGGAATTTCCCACCTGGAGTTGGCAAACCTATCAGGACTGGCCCCAATGAGTTTTCTCCCAAAGGCCAAAATAGGTGTGGAAAGGGCCTTTTACTGACAGAACCTGGTTGCCTGGCAACAGGCACTGAGGAGAAAGTACAGTTGGCAGCTCTGATTACGGAAACACTTGGAGATTTGGAGGGTGGATCCTGTGGAGGGCAGCATTGGGGGGGGTGATGGAAGGACTCAGCAGGGGATAATGCCATAGGGTCTACACTCCAAAGCAGCCATTTTCTCCAGGGGAACTGATCTCTATCATCTGGAGATCAATTGTAACAGCAGGAGATCTCCAGGTCCCACTTGGAGACTGGCAACCCTAGGGGAAAGTCAGCAGCACAGCAGGGGTTTGAAAAGAATAGTTTGATAGGGGTTTCTGGTTTTGGCACTTCTGATGGTGGCTGCGGTCCTCAGTTGCTCCCAAGGAAGCGGACAGTGAGCTCGTGGAAGGGAGGGGGCATGATTGTCTGCGCTCCCCAGGAGCTCTGTGAATGAGCTCCTAGCCATGGGGATACTAACAGAAGTTGGTTGTCTACCAAGAGCCACTGAGGGGACAGTTAGTTACAGTTAGTCCCACACAGGAGCCAAGAGAAGTGTATTCCTAAGAAGAGAGTCCTGCTTTCCAGGAGCCGCAGCTTGTTTCCTCTAGGCCAGACTCTCCCTGGCACTGCCGCCACTCCTGAAGGAAGGCAGGGGAGCCTTTGAAAGGTGCTGGGCAGCCTTCTCTGCAGTACATCCCGCTGACCTATTGCCCTGCGCCGGTCTTGTGGCCGAAGAAGAGGGACTGCGAGGGGCAGAGAAGGTGAGTGCTTCCCCTGCTTGCTGCCACTCGCTAGGTCTGCCTCCTTCTCCCCTATGGAGGGGTTGCTGCTCCCTCGGCGGAGCGTCCATCCCCTTCGCTGGCTCCTTCCAGACTGAGAGTGAGACGCTGGCTGCTGGCTCTGTGGGCGGGGCCGAGCCCGAGCCAACGCAGCAAGGCAATGCAGCCAGAGGATTGGGAGTCCGTGAGAGTGGCAGCCGAGTGGGCCAAAGGCTGTGGGAGCGTGTCCAGGAGCCACACCAAAACAGGTTTATTATGTAGGAGAGATAAGCAGGTGGAGTGGGGCAAGTCAAAACATATGTATTGGAGATGCCCTGTGGCAAACATCTGGTGCAGGCCCATTTCCAGTCTTGGAACTGGTGAGAAAACATGGTGGTTACTTTTGCAATGGGATTTAACTGATTCTGAAAAGTTATTCAACCAGGTGACTTCTCCAACTTGACTACAATTTTTTGAAAAACCCCAGAGGGAAGAGTCATGTTAGTCTGCTGCATCAAAAATAAACAGGGACCTCAAGGCAAGTAACAGGACTTCGTTACCACAGAAGCTTTTGTTGCAAGGATCCACTATAGTTTGTTTGTTTTTTGCAAGATTACACATTTCACATAGTTCAAAGCAGGGCTTTTTTGGTAGAAAAAGCCCAGCAGGAACTCATTAGCATAATAGGCCACACCCAACATCAGAAACTCATTAGCATATTAGGCCACACCCCTGAGAACACAGTTCATTAGCCTATTAGGCCACACACCCACATTACCAGAACTGTGGTCATCCAGCCACGCCCACCTTTTGCTTCTTATTTTGTTTACCTTGTTTGTTGTCCAAACCCAGGGCCTTTTTTTGTAGCAGGAACTCCTTTGCATGTTAGGCCACAAACCCCTAATGTAGCCAATCCTAATGAGTTCCTGCTGTTGGGTGTGGCCTATTATGCTAATGAGTTCCTGCTGGGCGTGGCCAACTCAGGAGCCAGCCGGAACTCCGTTCCTGTGCGTTCCTGCCCAAAAATGGCCCTGGTTCAAAGTGATTCTCTGACATGATTCCTAGTAGTTGCAAACCAGTCCTTAAAATCAAGATAAATATTGAATTCCATAGCTAAGTCCTTTGAAGATATAAACTGAGATTCAAACACAGGTTCCAAGTTCAAATGAACTCTAGTTTTAAATTCTAGAAGAACATTGACTGCTGGAACAAAAAAAAAATAGCAAAGGTCACTTTGATTCATTCTGGTCTGCTGTGAGCTATGCCCTCCCTCCTTCATCAGACACACGAAGAATCCCCCCCCATCTGTACTCATCTCCTGCATATATACCTGCCAAATTACCAGATGGCTTTATGCATCTTTTAACCCTCAGATTGTGTTGCTATATATTTGTTGGTCTTTAATGTGGCACAGGATCCATTGTAGACTTGAACAGTAAGGGAAACATCCATTTGTTCTTAAACATGCATGTTTTAAAGTGTTCCATTACATCAATATTCGCTTCTGGAAGTTCTATGGGTTGAAATAGGGGGGCCAAAAGGAAACACTGGGAGTTTGTTATCGCCCACCAGATCAAAAGATAGAGGAGGGTTATAAAATGATGAATGAATTAAAGATAGCAGCTAGACAAAAACACGGTGTATGTGACCGCAGCCACTGGGAGTTTGTTATTGCCCAAAGCTTAGAGAAACAAAGGTTAGAGGATGATTTAAAAGTAGCACTGCCCAAAGCTTAGAGGAACAAAGGTTAGTGGATGATTTAAAAGGAGTAAAAGAATTAAGGAAAGCAGCTAGATGAGATAATTGTGTTGTAATAGGTGATTTTAACTACCCACACATTGATTGGGTCAATATGTGTTCAAGTCAGGAGAAAGTGATTAGGTTTCTAGATACTCTCAATGACTGTGCCATGGAGCAGATGGTCACTGAACCTACCGAGGGGAGGCAACCCTGGACTTTAGAAGGTTTAACTTCTCTCAATTGAGGGGACTTGTGAAGAAGAAACTGAAAGGAAAGGTAAGGAGGGTCAGATCCCTTCATGAAGCTGGGAGACTATTAAAAACTACATTCCTAGAATCTCAGACAAAATGGATACCATAGATTAGGAAAGGTACAAATAGGTATTAAAAAAGGCTTGCATGGTTAACAAAAAAAGTAATGGAATCAGTAAAGGGTAAGAAGGATTCCTTTAAGCAGTTTGAGAGAGGCTAGTCTGAGAGAGATAAATAAAAGGGATCACAGGCATTGGCAAATAAAATGCAAGTCAATCATCAGGCAGGCAAAAAAGGACTATGAGGAATATAATGCAAAAATAAAAATAAAGACAAATAATAAGTAAAAATTCTTCAAATACATTAGTAGCGGGAAGGCAGCCAGGGAGGCATTGGGACCCTTGGATGACCAAGAGGTAAAAGGACTGTGAAAGGATGATATGGAAATGGCAGAGAGGCTGAATGCTGGGGGGGGCTCTGTTTTCATTGTCAAAGATGGGAGGTGCTTGCTCATCCCAGAACCCCCAGTTTTGGGAGGAGTATTGAAAGATCTGAGTCAGATTGAGGTGATGAGAGAGGAGGTCCTAACTGATGGATAAATTAAAAACTGACAAAACACCAGGCAAAGATGGCATAAATCCAAAAGTTCTGAAACAATTCAAATGTGAACTTGTGGATTTCCTGACAAAAATACACAATCTATTACTAAGATCTGCCTCCATTCCTGAGGTCTGGAGGGTCATTAATGTAACCCCATCTTTTTTTTAAAAAAAGAAATGGGTCCCAGAGGAGATCCTGGAAATTACAGGTCAGTCAGTGTAATGTCAATACCAGATAAGATGGTGGAATCCTTTATTAAATATAGAATTGATGAACAAAAGCTATTGAGGAAGAATCAGCATGGATTCTGTAAGGGAAGATCTTGTCTCACTAACCTTTCAGAGTTCTTTGAGGGGCTGAACAAGAATGTGGACAAGGGTGACCCAATAGATGCTATTTACCTAGACTTCCAGAAAGCTTTTGATAAAGTTCTTCATCAAGGCTCCTAAGTAAGCTCAGCAGTCATGTCATAATAGGGCGAGTCGTATTTAAAAACTGGTTAATTAACAGGAAACAGAGAGTGAGTATAAATGGGAAGTTTTCACAGTGGAAGGTGGTAAGCAGTGGGGCGACACAGGGCTCAGTATTAGGCCCAATGCTTTTTAACTTGGTCATTAATGATTTGGACTTGGGAGTAAGCAGTGAAGTGGCTACGTTTGCGGATGACGCTAAATCATTCAGGGTGGTAAAAACCAGGGAGGACTATGAGGTGCTCCAGAGGGATCTTTTGAGGCTGGATGAGTGGGTGTCAATGTTGTAAATGAGGTTCACCATGGGCAAGTGGAAAGTAATCCACATCAGAGCCTAAAATTCAAACTATAAGCACACGTTAATGGGGTCTGAACTGGTTGTAACTGACCAGGAATCTTGGAGTCATGGTAGATAACTCACTGAAAATGTCGACTCTGTGTGTGACTGCAATAAAAAAAAAGGCAAATGCTATGTTGGGGATTATTAGGAAGGGAACTGAAAACAAATCAGCCAGTATTATAATGCCCCTGTATAAATCAATGGTGTCATGTCATTTGCAGTACTGTGTACAGTTTGGTCACCACACCTCAAATATATATATAGCATTGGAAAAGGTGCAAAAAGGGCAACAGAAATAATTAATGGAATGGAACACTTTCCCTATGAAGAAAGGTTAAAGAGGTTAGGGTTCTTTAGCTTGGAGAAATGATGGCTGATGGATGACATGACAGAGGTTTACAAAATTATGCAAGGGATAGATAAGGTAGAGAAAAAGTACTTTTCTCCCTTTCTCACAGTACAGGAACTCATGGGCACTCAATGAAATTGATGAGCCGTAGGTTTAGAACAGATAAAAAGAAGTACTTCTTCACCCAAAGAGTAATTGACATGTGGGAGGGCTTCTGGAGTGCTAGCCACACTGGTAGACCTCCTGATGACACTTGGGTTTTGGCCATTGGGTGACACAGAGTGTTGGATTGGATGGGCCATTGGCCTGATCCAACAAGGTTTTTCTTATGTTCTTATGTTTAGAAACTTTGTGGTAGTGTTTCTGTCAATTCCTAGACCTACAAGTGTCACTTTTGGGTATTCCTCCAAGTTGCATCACTATGTGGACAACATCAGTGAGTTGTAGTAGTAGTAGTAGTAGTAGTTGTTGTTATTATTGTTGTTGTTATTTTCATTTACCACCTGCTGGTGCTCCAAGTAGCAGCAGGGAACAGGAACTCAGGGCAGGGGATGCCTTGCCCTGAGCTTGGTAACCTCCTTCTATATAAGCCCGCCCACCAGTCAGTCATCCTTAATGGATGTGCTCAGAATCTTTGATGGCTCTCAATTGTCTTTGATGGCTGTGCTCAAAATGTCCCCACATTCCCAAGTGAGGTGTGTGGATTCAAGGGAGAAGGCCTTCTTTGCTGTCATGCCTCAACTTTGTATTTCTTAGGCCATGGATCTGATTGTGTGTTGTTACTGGAATGGCGACTGGCTTTCTTTCTGTGGTTATCAAAGTATGTTGGCTTAGGCTGCCACAGAGATCCACGCCTTCTTCTGCAGAAACTCTTGGGTTAGGGATCATCAATATAAGCTGCTTACCTTCAGTCCATTGCACCATGAAGACCCATACAGGAGAAGAATTTTTAGTCCCCTCCCCATAACAACAGCAGTTATTCATGAGTGTAGGAGAAAACTGACAAGCCCTGAGAAAACAGAAAGTAACTATTCAGCCTGGAAGGAGAGGAAAGACATTAATTTCAAAGGGGCGTGAACCCTGAGAAGCCTCACTAGTGCTTAGATCACCACATAGGACAATCTGGCACTGAAATTCCATTTTAAGTGGAGGGAGGGAATGACACAAGCAACAGAGAACCTTCGGAATCCAACAGGGCAACCACAATGTCATAGGGAAACCATGCAATTGCAGATTAAGCGGCTAGTGTGGGAGCAGCCAAAGTATAAATAACTTAAAAAAAGGTAACAGCGTTCCGTGCGCCTTGGTGTTTAGTCATGCCGGCCACATGACCACGGAAATGTCTTCGGACAGCGCTGGCTCTTCGGCTTTGAAACGGAGATGAGCACCGCAACCCTAGAGTCGGATTCGACTGGCTTTCGAGAAGGGAACCTTTACCTTTATAGATAGGGACTCTGGGGCAAGTGATGCTCTGTCTTCTTGGTGCTTGGGGGGGGGGGGCAACAGTGGGAGGGCTTCTAATGTCCTGGCCCCACTGGTGGACCTCCTGATGGCACCTGGTATTTCTGGCCACTGTGTGATACAGAGTGCTGGACTGGATGGGCCTTTGGCCTGATCCAACATTGGCGTCTCATGTGTTCCAGAGAAGGAACAGAGAAAGTTCCAGAAAATGTGGGCTTTTCTTGATAAATAAGAATAGCTGGAACGTACATTGTTTTGATTTGATTTCACTGTGGATCCACACATTTATTCCTTGATGACTTGCAACACCAAGTGATGACTTGCATGTGTAAATGAACCACCAGGGATTTAACATGGCAGACTGAGCTTCTGTATCACTCCGAATACCAAACTGCTTTTTAATGGCTGCAAGCCCCCAAATGGAATCAAGTGTATGCAGGCACTGAAGGTACGGGTGTGAACCTCTTCCCAATCTGCCCGTGTCTTCCGGGCTCTGACTCTAACTGTCTCCTGGGTTCATCCACATCCTGCTTCTTGGCCCCACCATGGCAGGGGTAGTCTCTCTCTCTGTGTGTGTATTCCGAAGTTTACTCTTCAGCCCCCGCTAATGCCCGCCGCGTCTATTTCAGTGCATTTTCCTAAGCGGCACCTATCCCATTCACTCAGGAAGCCGCTGGCATCTGTCCCTGAGTGAAGTGAGAGGGAAAATCCACCTGCACACTTGTGTGTGTCTGTGTGACACTGATCTGTACACATACAAAGACATGCCTTGTGGGACTCCTCCAGTGCACAGTGTAGGAAAGTATTGTGTGTGTGTGTGTGTGTGAATGCTATTTAAATAAAAAAGAAAGGAAGTGAATCAGGGTCGTTTCCATTTTAATTGTAAAACAGATAAGCACTAAACACTTTGAAAAAGTAAATGACTTGAGAATAATTACTATCTATTACCCGGCTTCCCAGGGGTGCAGTTGGAAGAGCCCAGATGGCTACAAAAATGGGATTTAGCAGAAAATTGAAGACATTATTCACCGTAACACATTATCAATTACCTTCATATCAATTACAATAACCTTACATTAAAAGAAGGGCCAGGAGACTCGGCAGCCCCCAGCCGGAATGGTAATTGAACGACTCCTGTGTCGGGGTGGGGGCGAGAGGGGGTCTCCATTGCCCCTTTTGCTGACAAGGACTGCAGGAACAACAGTGCAGAGTTGCCCCCCCATCCTCTCTTTGAGAGTTTTTCTCTGTCCTGTTTGTTTGTTTTAATTGTTTCTGAGGGCAGCTGATGTGGCTCCTTGGAAGGGAATTCTGCTTGGCTTGGTTGTTTTTTCCAAAGAATTCAGCTGCTGCTGCGGTTTCTTCTTCTTTCTTCTTTCTTCTTTCTTCTTCTTCCTTTCTTCTTCTTCTTCTTCTTCTTCTTCTTCTTCTTCTTCTTCTTCTTCTTCTTCTTCTTCTTCTTCTTCTTCTTCTTCCTTCTTCTTCTTTCTTCTTCTCCTTCTTCTTCTTTTGAACAAAAACTTCTCCCATTTTGTTCTCCCCCTGCACTGAGAACACAGCTCAGTGCACAGAGAGGGACATGCCAAGAACCTTTGCATGGGAGGGGCTGTGGCTCAGTGGAAGGGCCCCCGTTTCTCAAGCAGAAGGCCCCAGGTTCAATCCCTGGCATCTGCACTTTTCAAAAGGACCAGGCAGTAGGTTCTGTGAAAAACCTCTACGAGTGACCCTGGAGAGCGGCTGCCAGTCTGAGAGGACAATACTGGCTTTGATGGGCCATGTCGCCTAATTCATTATCTACACACAGAGACACATACGGAGAAGACAAGCCATGGAGCCCGTTAATAGGTCCTGCCTTGGATACCAAGCTGGGAACAAGCTGTTTATGTCCAGGACCATCAGACCCCCCCTCCAGCCTTCTTTTTCCATCGGTAGGTTAGAAAGTGACTTTCTTCCCAGGTCCCTGGGAACGTTGCCTCCCTGATTTAATAGGGTTGCCAGCTCTGGGTTGGGAAATACCTGGAGATTTTGGGGGTGGAGCTTGGGGAGGGCGGGGTTTGGGGAAGGACCTCAGAAGGGTATAATCCTCCCAAGCAGCCAATTTCTCCAGGGGACCTGACCTTGGCTGTTGGGAGATCAGTTCTAATAGCGGGAGTTCTCCACTGGCTCCCTGGGGGTTGGCAACCTTACATCCTGAACCACAGGGACTTCTGAGCCAGCCTGTAATCCACAGAGTATCTGGGAGTTACCAAGGGAGGAGCTACGTTTTCAGGCAGGTGGCTGGTCAGTCCCCACATGAGCCTGAGAAGAAGAAGAAGAAGAGATTGGATTTATACCCCCACCCTTCACTACCCAAAGGTGTCTCAGAGCGGCTGACAAACTCCTTTCCCTTCCCCTCCCCACAACAGACACCCTGTGAGGTAGGTGGGGCTGAGAGAGCTCTTTCCAGAACTGTCCTTGAGAGAACAGCTCTGACAGAACTATGGCTTGCCCAAGGTCATCCAGCCAGGTGCAAGTGGAGGAGGAGTGGGGAATCAAACCCGGTTCTCTCAGATTAGAGTCCTCTGCGCACTTAACCACGACACTAGACTGGCATGCGCAGATAATGACAAGAATAAGGACAATCTTAGGTTGAAATAGACCCCACTGATGGAGCATGTGGTTATGGCCATTTGTAAAAGCAGAGACCTAGAGTCAGAAAAAGAACGCCCAAGGATCTGGGCCTTTTGGCCCTCTGGGTACTTACCGTTCTCAGGCTGCATAAGGGAACAGGGCAGTCTGTTGTTGCTCCATGGGCCATCTCTTCCTCTAGAACGCCTTCTGCTCTCAGCTCCTGGAAACTGAAAACCAAGAATGCCTAAAGGGATGCCTTGTGCACGGGGTTACCACCTCTGGAGATTTGGGTGCAGACCCTGGGGAGGGCACCGCTTGGGTAGAGGAGAGAGCTCAGCGGGGATGTGGGGCTGTAGAGTTGACCCTCCCAACCTGCCTTCTGCCCCAGGAGGGGAACTAATCTCCATCATCTGGAGAGCAGAGGCGGTCAGGGAGGAGAAGCAGCCCTGGCCCCACGTGGAGGCTGGCAGCCCTGCGGGCGTGGCGATGGAGTCAAGGGTGTGCCCCAGGTGTGCATCTCTACATTCAGTGACAGCCCCTTTTGGAAGGGGAAGGAAGCGCCAAGTGTGACTTTGGGCCAGTCCCTCCTGCCCAGCCTACCTGCTCCACTAAGTGATGCTCTGGAAATCCCCCAAATGTCTACGGTGAAGGTCACAGAGATTCCGGAGAGTCCTAGAGCATAGAGAACAGTGCCAGAGCGTCACCTCACAGACGCCATGTTGCCTCCCACTGCTGATAATTAATTAGATGTGGGAGGAGGTCTCAAACCTGGGAAAGCCCCGCCCCCAGTGCAGGGGGGGAGGGCAAGCCTAGTTGCCTGTCACTTCCAGGCTGGGAGTTGGGATGCGTCTCGCCCATACACACCTCCCGCTGCTGCCCTGATCGGCACTGGCTGCCCCGTGAGTGTGGAATAGGGAGCAGGCAGCTATTCTGTTGACCCCTCGGTCAGTTCTTCACACTCTAGCCTTGGAGGGCTCTGGATTCTGACCGGTTGCTTGTGTGCTGGTTGCCTTTTCCTTCTGTCAAACAAGAATCAGGGCTATTTAGGCGGCACAGGGTTGGCCTTGGACTCAGGAGGCTGAAGCCCCAGTTTGCAGCTTTCCTAAGCATGCCTGCCACGTCCTACCACCTGAATGCAGGCTCTTGGTAACAGGAGTAAGTCCCACTGCCTGGCACAGCTCAAGTTCCTGAAAGGCAAAGTTGTGGAGTGCCGCCCCCCGCCCCCCCAAGAGTTCTACTAACTTTGGGTGCAAGAATTAATAAATAATAGAAAGGGCTTATTTTCAGTTTGCTATTTTAGTCTTTCAGTTTTCAAGATGATAATGTCTATATTATTGGTTAAAAGCCCAGTAGCACCTTTCAGTCCGGGCTTTTTACTATTTTGCAGCAACATACTAACACGGCTAACTTCTCTAAATCTATTATTGGTGTAGTGGTTAAGAGCAGTGGACTCTAATCTGGAGAGCTGGGTTTAATTCCCGACTCCTCCTCCACATGAAGTTAGCTGGGTGACCTTGGGTCAGTCACAGTTCTCTCAGAGCCAGTTTGGTGTACTGGTGAGGACTCTAATCTGTGAGCACTGGGTTTGATTCTGCACTCCTCCTCCATATGCAGCCAGTGGGGTGACATTGGATCAGTCACAAGTTCTCTCAGAGCTGTTCTCTCAAGGGCAAATCTGTCAGAGCTCTCTCAGCCCCACCTACCTCACAGGCTGTCTGTTGTGGGGAGGGGATGGGAAGGAGATTGTAAGATTCTGGTAGTGAAGGGCGGGGTATAAAACCAACTCTTCCTCCTCCTCCTCCTCTTCCTCCTTCTCTGTTACATTCTGATATCAAATACAGTTTTTTGGGAAGAAAAGTTGTGTGACCAGAGGCGAAGGCAATTAGTTCCTCTCCCTCCTCCCTGAGGGTTCCATTTGCATGCCTTTCGGCATTGTCCTGAGAAATCTCCCCAGAACGTGGAGAGAAGAGATGAGCATCACTCAAAGGGTGGCTGTCAAATGAAGAGTGACGTCCCAGACACAGAAGGATTTATTTGGCCTTCTAAGCGCATCCTTTCCCAGTCTCTCATGCTACAGTTCTTTGCAGGGGTCGTTTCGTAGAAAAAGAGCTAGGGGAACTCATTAGCATAACTCATTAGCATATGCCACACACCCTGACATCACCGGACGTGTGTCATAAGGCCACACCAAGGCCCTCCCTGGCCCCAGGCAGGCAGGGGTGGGGAGAGGTGGGGAGGAAGCAACTTACCCTCCCTCTTCTCCTGCCTCCTCCTGGCTGAATGAGGTCCGGAAGCAGGGGGCGGGGCTTCGTCATGTGCCCCGCCCCCTACACCTCAGCCGTGGGAACTGCGATCCCCCGCGATCCCCCCCGAAATGACCTCTGGTTCTTTGTATTCCACTTAGTTCTAGGGACATTCTCGGGGTCACTAACCCAAAGTGAAAACATGAACAGAAGACAGACATTCAGCTCTGGCCATTCTGGGACCTGCCGGGTCTTGTTTAGAGCCCGAGAAGCTTCGGGAGAGGGAAGAGATCACTATTCCACAGGAAAGTAACTGACAGGGATGTCTGCCAACCAGAATGCAGCAAAGGAGAACTGCAGAAATAGATCTGTCCTTGTCCCCCCCCCAAACCATAGCCCTCAGCTTGGATTAATTACCCTTTGGATGTCCAGGCTAGCCAATGAGCCAGCAATGTGATAGTCTCTCCACCTATCACACTGCTCACTCGCGGGCTGGAGGGGGAGGGCTTTGACTTTATTCTGCGAAGAAAACAAGGGAACTCGCGGTTGCTTCCTGTTCCCTTCTCTGCTTGTCAGCTACCTGCGTAGGCTGATGTATATGCAGGTAGCACTGCAGACGGGGCAGGGGGTGGTGATGGGAGGAAACAATACACAGAGAGAGAGAGAGGAAACCTCACAGGATGCAAGATGAAGATGGATTTAAAATTTCTTGGTGTCTTTCAGGTTCCTCCAAAAAGCCACCAGGATGGGGGGATTTAAAGGATGAAATCTCTCACCCTGCACCCTTTTCATGACATAGTTCTGTCAGAGGTGTTCCTGAAAAAGAGCAGTTTCTGTCAGAGCTCTCTCAGTCCCACCTACCTCACAGGGTGTCTGTTGTGGGGAGGGGAAGGGAAAGGAGTTTTGTAAGCCGCCCTGAGACTCCGAGTGAAGGGCAAGGGGAATAAATCCAGTCTCCTCCTCCTCCTCCTCCTCCTCCTCCTCTTCTTCTCTTCATCCTTGTTGTCCCCATGAAGCTGAGCACCCCGACAGCACCAGCAGCAAAACAGGGCGGGGGCTTGGGTTAGCTTGCTCCAGGGCTGTTCAAACATCCCCCTAACCCCTAAGACGTATGATGCCTGAGAAGGTCATCTCAATTGGATATAAGGAGAGACATCCAGTAATGAATTTGCTATTGAAATTAATGGAAGCAAATGATTTTTTTTAAAAAAAGAATATAAATAACCGTAATGGTGATGATGACGATTTTTTAAAGAAAAACTAAAAGGAACAGAAAAAACTATTTTGTGTGTACATGCCTAAGATAGTTCCTCTTCTGCTCCCCGGCCTTCTTGTGATCCTCCACTGGAATGTTTAACATTCCCCAGGATGAAAACATGCAGGCCCTGCCTGGGACATCAGATCTCAGAAGCTCAGCAGTACTTGGATGGGAGAGACCACCCGGAAAGTCCTCCAGGGTGGCTATGCAGGGGGTGGCAATGCGAAACCACCTCTGTTTGCCCAGACCTGGTCGGCCCTGGCTAGCGCATCAGATCTCCGAAGCTCAGCAGGGTCAGCCCTAGTCAGTATTCGGATGAGAGACCCCCAAGGAAGTCCAGGGTGGCCTCTGTTTGCCTCTTGCCTTGAAACTGCAACGAGGGGCCACCGTACGTCAACTGCAACTTGATGGCACTTTCCAACACCAGCAGCAGTGTGTGCTTCCTCTGGAAAAGGTTGCTGGTCTTTAAGGTGCTACTGGATTTGAATTTCCTTCTGCTGCTGCTTCAGACCAACACAGCTACCAGCCTGAAACTATCTCGATAGTACAGAGCTGCACAAAGCAGGATAATTTTAAAAAGTGTGGGTGTGGGTTTTTTGGTACCTTAAAGACTTGCAGAGTCACTTGAGCAGAAACCTTTGTGGGATGGAGCCCAAAATACCTGCAAGCCACAATGGACTAGCGCCTCCCGAGGAACAAGAAGCAGGAGGCGCAAATCAGGATACATCCAAGTATGGATCATCCGGCAGAGAGCGGGCAGAGATCAGTGCTAATATGCATCTGCATGTCCTTGCAAAATGAAGTGTGTGCTTCCTTCCCTTTGGGCACTAAGAAGCTAAACGGCCTTTGTAGCTTCTGCCCCCCCCCCAGCTACGTAGGGGAGTGTCCAGTAGGCTGGCGCAGGGAGAGGGTTAATTGTTATTAAAAGGGTTTAATCTTGGAGATCAGCACTGGCTCCAGGCACTCTTCACATATGAGGGAGACATTTCCAATGAGATGAACTCAAATTTGTCCCTGCTGTTTTGTTGATAGAAAATCATCTTCCCCCTTGGTTCTCTCCCCCCCCAACCTCAGCCTTTAGTTCTCTCTCTCTCTCTCCCCCTCCCTCCCTCCCTCCCTTGCATTATCTTCACCTCCAACTCAAGCCATAAAAGGTTATCATTACTTTTTGCAAGGGAAACAAATTTTGAAAATCTTTTTCCTTTTTTTCTTTTTTGCAGGGAAATAGGTTAAAAGGATGCTCGCCATAAAATCTAAACATGCTAAATTTAAAATATTCAGAAAGCTAACATGATGAGTGTAACTCCTGAGGGGGGATTGTTAACGTGCAGTCCTTTAAAAAAGCACAAACAGTGTGTGTGTGTGTGGGGGGTTGCAATTGGGTTCTAGGGTTGCCAATTCCGTGTTGGGAAATTCCTGGAGACTTGGGGGTGGGCAGGGTTTCAGGAGGGATGGGGCGCCAGCAAGGTATAGCATTATAGATTCCATCTTTCAAAGCAGCCGTTTTCCATAGAGGAGAAGGTCTCTGTTGTCTGGAGATTAATTGTGATTCGGGGAGACCTCCAGGCCCCTCTAGTGACACGGGGACCTCTGCGTCCTGGCCTGGAGAAGCTCCATACTCGAGGACCCACCCTGGAGACAAATCTACGTGGCCTCCCTCACCCTACAGTGCTTGTGCTACGGCCACAGATGGACAGGGCTAACACACAGGGCTATTTTTGGGCAGGAACGCACAGGAACGGAGTTCCGGCTGGCTCCCAAGTTGGCCACGCCCAGCAGGGACTCATTAGCATAATAGGCCACACCCAACAGCAGAAACTCATTAGGATTGGCTACATTAGGGGTGTGTGGCCTAACATACAAAGGAGTTCTTGCTACCAAAAAGGCCCTGGGTTCTGACAACAAACAAGGTCAACAGAATAAGAAGCAAAAGGTGGGTGTGGCTGGGTGACCACACTTCTGGTAACATGTGTGTGCGGCCTAATGTGCTAATGAGTTCCTGCTGTTGGGTGGGGCCTATTATGCTAATGAGTTCCTGCTAGGCTTTTTCTACAAAAAAGCCCTGCTTACACGTAATTGGTCCAAATATCCAACATTAAGGAGGAGAAACCAGAAACTGCTGCAAACATCTGACTGCTAAACTAAGCAAGGGCTCTGTCACATGATGACCAATGAGTTTTGGGTTTTGGTTTTAAGCACACATCCGTCTGAGCTGGCTTTAGCTGTTCCATCACAGGAGTGGTGAGTGCCACGTCCAGAATGCAAACTGTGCGCCACCACTGAGAGTCAACATGGTAGAGTGGCGAGAATAATGGGAGACCCACGTTCGAATCCCCGCTCTGCTACGGAAGCTCCTTGTGCGTCCTTGGGCCCACCACGCCCTATCAACATAACCTACCTCGCAGGGCTGTTCTGAGGATCATGTGGAGGAAGGGGAAATGCTGTGAGTCAGTCTGGGTCCCCAATGGAGGGGGAAAGCAGGGTATAAATGAAATAAATAAATGAAAAGGTCCAACAGGCATGGAGCATTCATACAAACACACGGTGGTGTGTTGCTGACCCCTGGCTTTCTGTTCTGTTCCGGATGTTTCTTCATTTTAAAAATGGTAAAGGTAAAAGTAAAGGCTCCCTTGCTCGAAAGCCAGTCGAGTCCGACTCTAGGGTTGCGGTGCTCATCTCCGTTTCAAAGCCGAAGAGCCAGCGCTGTCCAAAGACGTTTCCGTGGTCACGTGGCCGGCATGACTAAACACCAAGGTGCACGGAACGCTGTTCCCTTCCCACTGAAGCGGTACCTATTTATCTACTTGCCATTTCTTGCTTTCGAACTGTTAAGTTGGCAGGAGCTGGGGCCAGATACGAGAGCTCACTCTGAACCTCTTTACAAAATTGTTATGAGGGCGACTGATATTGAGTAACCAATCAGAACTGTTGAAACACCAACACAGAACCGGCTCCCCAGGGATGGCCTCAGGCAAGGGCCAAAGAAGGCAGTCTTTCAGGTACTCTGGTCCTAGATCATCTAGGGCTTTGTAACTCAGCACCTCCACTTTCAGTTGGGCTCGGAAGCAAACCGACAGCCACTGTAGAGCTCCCAGAACTGACGAGACATATCCCCTAAAAGGTACACTTCGTGGCTGCAGCCAGGTTGGGTCAGTTGCAACCTCGTGACTGCCTTCATAGGCAATCCTAGTCATTGCTCATTGCAGCAGTCCATCCTGGTTGTAATCAGAGCATGAATAACTGTGGCCCAATACGGTGCCTCGCAAGGCAGAACCCGTGAAGCTGGTCAGAGCAGGCTTCCCTCTCCATCCATGGCGCTTGGTCAAAAAGAACCCCCAGACTGCAGACTTGCTCTTGAGCGGGGGGGGGGGACGTAATCCCGTCCAGAACAGGGAGACTCCACGGACCTTGGCTGGCCTGCCAGCCAATGGAGTGGGCTTTCATCTTTCCTCCTGCCAGTCTGGTGCAGCAGGCCAAGTGTCGGACCAGGATCTGTGAAATCCAGGTTCCAGTCCTTGCCCAAACATAGAAGCTCACTGGGCGACCGTGAGCCAGTAACTCTTTCTCAGCCTAACCTACCTCACAGGGTTGTTGTGATGGTAGGAGGGAAGTGGGGAAACAGGATTGCCAACCTCCAGGTGGGGCCTGTAGATCTCTTGGAATAACAACTGATCCCCAGATGATGGAGATCAGTTTCCCCTGGAGGAAACGGCTGCTTTGGAGGGTGGACTCTGTGGCAGGATACCCTGCTGAGGTCCCTCCCCTCTCTGAACCTCAGCCTCCCCAGGGTCCATCCCCCAAATCTCCAGGTTGGCAACCCCATGGGGGTACCAAGGTACACTTCCCTGAGCCCCATGGAGAAGTGGCAGGGAAGAGAAAAACACATTCAACAAATCAACAATCCAGTAGTCACTCCAACAGGAGCTGCGGTGGCTCAAGTGGTTAAGACGCTGAACTGCAGGCTGTGGAAGGTCGGTAGTTCAGCAGTTCGAGACCCAGAGTGTGCCACATGACGGAGTGAGCTCCCGTCTCTAGTTCCAGCTCCTGCCAACCTAGCAGTTTGAAAGCAAGAAATTGCAAGTAGATAAATAGGTACCACTCCGGTGGGAAGGGAACAGCGTTCCGTGCGCCTCGGTGTTTAGTCATGCCGGCCACATGACCACGGAAATGTCTTCGGACAGTGCTGGCTCTTCGGCTTTGAAACGGAGATGAGCACTGCAACCCTAGAGTCGGATTCGACTGGCTTTCGAGCAAGGGAACCTTTACCTTTAGTCACTCCAAGGGCTGTGCTGGGGTGTGTCCACCTTCTCGCCTACTTTCAAGTGAAAAAGAGAAGGGTTGGGAAATTTCTGAAGATTTGGAGGCAGAGCCACAGGAAGAAGGGCTGGTCGGGGGAGGAGATGGACTCCGATGGGGTCTGACGCCATCCAGTCCACCCTCCCAAGCAGCCGTTCTCTCTGTTGCCTGGAGACCAGTTCTCATTCCAGGAGATGGCCAGGCCCCACCTGGAGGTTGGCAGCCCTGTGGGCAGAGCAGGCTGGGAGGGACCTCCCCAATAGCAAAGCGGTTCATTTGCATCCCTTCTTCTCTTGCGCTCGCTCCAGCCACACGCAGGCCTGGGGCGCCGGAGGCTTTAGCTCACCTCCAGTGCTGTGGTGACCGAGGGAAGGATGCGCGGGGGGGGGGCTGGGCCGCTGCTTTGGGATAAGGGGGGGAGGGGGCAGGGTTCCAAATGGCACCAAGGGACTTGGGAACGGTTTATGATGCAAATATGTTTAAAAGCAGTGAGTTGCCTCCCTGGGAAAAGGAGCTTAAAATTGAAGTCTAATGATAACAAATGATTGTTAATGAGTTGTCTAAACATAATAGATGGAAAGAATTAAAAGCCTAGAATAAACAGTGTTTCATTAAAGCACAATAAAGAAACAACACGCGTTTCATATCTCAGAATAAATGGGCCCTTGCGCGGCTAGCGGGAGGAGTCCCCGGGGGAGATGGGAGGGTTGGGGGGAAGAGTGGAGAGGGGCCATTTGAGCCCCTCCTGGAGGAGGAAAGGGGCAGGACGCTTCTTTCCTGACCCACGTCTGAGAGGCCTCCTGGGAACAGCAGAAATCCCCAGTCTGGATGTGGTGGAGCCAGTCTTCCTCGGCTGAGCGGGCCAACTCCTGGAGCTTTCAGGATGGAGCCTGGGGGAAGGGGCATCAAGCCCACCCTCTACAGCAGCCATCTTCTCTGGGAAAACGGAGCTCTGTTATCCAGAGATGGACTGTAATCCCCCGAGGTCCAGGTGCAACCCAACCTGGAGGTTGGCAACCCAATCCCCTACCTGAGGGAGGGGCCCTGCAGAGCTCCAAAAAGAGTCAGGAGTCACAAGCAAGGCTTCATGCGAATGACGCCAGGCCAGTGGGACACACTGCCTGTCTTCCACAGTGGGGCCGGCTGAGTTCCGGGAGACTCCAGGGCCCCTCAGCTACAGATGTGTCCTGTATGTTTCTGTGGGCACCCTTCTTCATCTGTGAAATGGGAGAGTGGGTGGCCAGGTGTACTTGTGGGGAGGAACCCAAGGGGGCAAGGGCGTGTGAGGCATTCATGTGGGGGCTGACCAGCGCTCAGGGCAATGCAGACTTCGACGACTGCTCTCCTGCCCCCCCAGTGCTGCCCATCGATGCCGCGGTGTATCGTGCATAATAAATGCATTCTAGAGTTTCGTATGACGTATTTAATGTTGGCCGATTTATTAATAACCAACGGTGCTGATTTACAAGACAGGCAAATAGGCTTCCTCTTTGACTCTGAAAGCCACTGCCCTGAGGGTCAAAGATGAAAAGGCCCAGCCAAGGTTGTTGCCTACCGCTGTGAACCACTATGTTGGGGGCCCTCAGCCTTGTGGGAGTCCAGGGTAGTTTGGCCTCTTTCTCCCTCTCTTCACCCCTGCTAAGAGCAAAGACAGAACTGAATGTTCGTGAGGCACCGCAACCTGTGTCTACTCTAGAACAACTCCTGATATCATTATCAGTCTCCTCACCCTCTCCAGAAAGGCATGACCAGCTGCTTGAGCAGACAGGAACCTCCAGCTGGTGATCCAGTTCTGGCTTCCCAGCTTCTTAGTGCAGTAGTGATCTGGCTTTGGTTTAGGGTTGACACCTCCAGCTTGGGAAATCCCTGGAGATTTGGGAGCGATACCAGAGGATGGCAGAGGGTGGGGGTGGAGTGGGACCTCACCAGAGACCTGCTGCCCCAGAATCCACCCTCTGAAGCGGCCGTTTCCTCCAAGGGAACTGGTCTGGGGAGCACTTGCCATTCCAGCAGAACCCCAGGCCTTGCCTGGAGATTGGCAACCCAATGTGCCTGCCCTTGCACACACTGAAATACTTCAGTGGAGGGGGAGCCAGTGATACAGCGGGGGCTTTTTTTCCGGGGGAACGCACCTTAACAGAGTTCTGGAACCTCTTTGACAAAATACTTTTAAAAATGTTTAAAAGTTCATGAATTTTCAGTACACAGATTGGAAACTTCATTTCCCTCTTGAGAGTTCCAGCACTCCTTCTTCTTTTTTTTTAAAGCCCTGGATACAGCTGTCATTTTTCATCGTTCTTCCCCCATGTCCTACTTCTCACTGGATTTTGAGAGCCAGTTTGGTGTAGTGGTTAAGTGCGCAAACTCTAATCTGGGAGAACCGGGTTTGATTCCCCACTCCTCCACTGGCACCTGGCTGGATGGCCTTGGGCAAGCCGTAGTTCTGACAAGAGCTGTTCTTGAAAAAGAGCAGTTTCTGTCAAGAGCTCTCTCAGCCCCACCTACCTCGCAGGGGGTGTCTGTTGTGGGGAAGGGAAGGGAAAGGAGTTTGTAAGCCACTCTGAGACACCTTTGGGTAGTGAAGGGCGGGGTATTAATCCAATCTCTTCTCTTCTTCTTGACACCCCGTCCCCATTTTAGACTCTGGGTAGAAGCTTACAGCGCTATTTGCTCGAGTTGCCACTTAAACAGAAACCCTTCATTTTACACAAGAGCAGGGCTCTAGCTGAGCTTTCAACTTGATCTGCTAGATTTCTACATGCCAGGTGTTTTTGTTTAACAGGAGAGCATTCAATCATGTGATCACTCAGCTGCATCCCGGACACAGGATTATCACCTCCGCTCAGGCTGCATAAGGAGCTGCAGGCCCCAATTTCCTTAAAAATTAAGGCTCCCCCACCCACTTTTGCTCCATGGCCGCCTCCTGTGAAGCGAAGCGGAGCCTTCTCACAGAGGAATTCTTCTCTCCCTCTCTTGCCTCGGAGACCACATGAAGCTCTGGATCAGCATCATTAATTTTAATTGTTAGGCACATCTTCTAAGGTTGTTGCAGAGTTTTCCTTTCAGGACAAGGAAACCAGATGTGTTGGTATCTAATTTTAGAATTCCAACTTTTGAAATCTAGTACATCTGTGCGGTTCCCCCCCCCCCCCCCCATTCCAATTCAAATGACTAGGAAAGATGAAATAAAATCTGCTAGGAATTTTTCTTAATGTGTCAGTGTTTGAAATGAAGTTGAAGGCATTTCTGTATACTTTGTGACTGCCACTGAAATGTCACTGCTCAGCTGGGTAAAACAAAATGGCAAAAATATGAACAATAGACCCTTTAATATTCAAATGCTACAACAGTTTCAAGTAGTTGAAGAGAGTGCAAAGGTTGCCTGGTCCATCTATCATAGCCTTCTGCTCCTAATGAACACTGTTTTGATACCCTTCAGAAGTCCACAGTATGGAGATGATAGACAAGGCCTTCCCTGGCTGTCTCTCCCCACTATGTTGTTTTCAAAGATATGTCATCTCTGATGTTCCATTCATGGCTATTTTGGGCAATAGCCATTCAGAGACCCCATCCTTAGACTTATCCTTTTGGAAAGTCAGATGTGGCCATGAATTTGATTGAATCATAGAATCATAGAATGTTAGAGTTGGAAGGGACCTTGGAGGTCATCTAGTCCAACCCCCTGCACTCTGCAGGAGCACAGCCGAAAGAGAGCCCTACATACATACAACATACCCGAAAGATGGTCGTCCAGCCTCCACTTGAAAACGTCCAGTGAAGGAGCATCCACCACCTCCTGAGGCAGACTGTTCCACTGCTCAACCACTCTTACAGTTAGGAAGTTTCTCTTGATATTTAGCCGGTAATGACTTCCTTGTAATTTCCACCCATTAGATCTAGTCTTGCAGTCCAAAGAAAGAGAGAATAGATCTGCTCCATCTTCTACACAACAGCTCTTCAAATACTTAAAGACTGCAATCATGTCCCCTCTAAGCCTTCTCTTTCCCAGGCTGAACATACCCAACTCTTTCAGCCTTTCCTCATAAGACTTGGATTCCAACCCTCTTCTGGACACGCTTGAGCTTGTCAACATCCTTCCTAAAATGTGGTGCCCAAAACTGGACACAGTACTCCAGGTGAGGCCTGACCATAGCGGAATAGAGCGGAACTACCACCTCCCTTGATCTGGACACAATGCTTCTGTGAATGCATCCTAAGATTGCATTAGCTTTCTTCACAGCCACATCGCACTGCAGGCTCATGTTTAGCTTGTGATCAACCAGAACACCTAGATCCCTTTCACATGTGCTGCTGTCAAGCCAAGTCCCTCCCATTCTATATCTATGCATTTGATTTTTTTGTACCTAAGTGTAGGAGTTTGCACTTATCTCTATTGAAATTCATTTTATTTGTCTCTGCCCACTGTTCCAGCCTATCTAGATAATTTTGAATCCTGACTCTGTCTTCTTCAGAATTAGCAATCCTACCTAGCTTCGTGTCATCTGCAAATTTGATAAGCATC
>NW_015174349.1:37863-86944 GCF_001447785.1 Gekko japonicus
ATAGCAGATCCTCTGGCTCCCACCACCACCTTCTGAGAGATGAAGTTATTCACAAGACTATTCAAGAATCTGCGGGATGCCCCATGTCTAGCAGAGTTAGATTTCCAGCAAATATCTGGATAGTTGAAATCTCCCATGACCACTACATCCTGTCTCTGTGAAAGTTTAGCAAGCTGTTGTACAAATGCATCATCCAGTTCCTCCAGTTGGTTCGGAGGTCGGTAGTATACCCCCCACAACAATATCCCCTTCTCCCCCCCCCCTATCCTTACCCACACACTTTCAACAGGGCAACTCTCGAAATCCTGAATTTCAGTGCAAGCGTATTTATTCTCGACATGTAGTGCCACCCCGCATCCTTTTATGTTAATTCTGTTCCATTTGAACAAGGTATATCCTTCAATCACTGTGCTCCATATATGAGACTCATCCCACCAAGTCTCAGTGATACCTATCAGATCATACTTACTTTCCAATACTTGAAGTTCAAGTTCCTCCTGTTTATTTCCCATACTCTGTGCATTAGTATAAAGACATCGCAGATTACAGACATCCTTTCCTACCGTAGGTCCCTTCGATTTTACATTAAAATTACTGAACCCACCTCTCTCTCACTCATTTATTCTCTAGTCACTCCCCTTTCTTGAACTTAGCGTTGGGGATTGGATGACCCTAAGTTTGGGAGGGGGATATAAAATACAATTTCTCCCTATCATATCATTTCTCCAGTTTGTTGTAGTGGTTAAGAGTGTGGACTCTAATCTGGGAGAACCATGTTTGATTCCCCACTCTTCCACATGCAGCTGCTGGTGTGACCTTGGGTCAGTCACAAGTTCTCTCAGAGCTGTTCTCTCAAGAGCAGTTTTTGAAAGAGCTCTCTCAGCCCCACCTACTCCACAGGGTGTCTGTTGTGGGGAGGGTAAGGGTAAGGAGATTGTAAGCCACTCTGAGACTCCTTCATACGTCTTCAAAAGGGAATTACGGCTTCAAAAGGGAATTAGACAAGCATATGGAGCAGAGGTCCATCAGTGGCTATTAGCCACAAGGTATAGATAGGGACTCTGGGGCAAGTGATGCTCTGTCTTCTTGGTGCTTGGGGGAGGGGGCCAACAGTGGGATGGCTTCTAATGTCCTGGCCCCACTGGTGAACCTCCTGATGGCCCCTGGTATTTCTGGCCACTGTGTGATACAGAGTGTTGGACTGGATGGGCCTTTGGCCTGATCCAACATTGGCATCTCTTATGTTCTTATGTTAAGAGCAGAGGTCCATCAGTGGTTATTAGCCACGAGGTATGGATAGGGGCTTTGGGGCAAGTGATGCTTTGGAGAAAAATGGCGTCATAGCCGGCTGAGGTCCCGCCCCTCCCCAACCCCACCCTCCCTTGGCTCTACCCCCCAAATCTGCAGAAATTCCCCAACCCAGAGTGTGCCCAGGTAGGGGCCTCAGTCGGGTACAGCACCCTCTCCAAAGCAGCCATTTTTTCCCAGGGGAATGGATCTCTCTCGTCTGGAGATCAGTTGCAATCCCAGGGGATCTCCAGGGCCCAGCAAATAGAGTATAGTAAATACAAAATAAATTGCTGAAAAAGTTCACAAAAATATAAAGATGTAATACATTTCAAATATCAAAGATGTAATTTAATATTTGTTTTCCAGCAGGTGCTAGCAGGTATACAGCACAGGAACAAGGACGAACACTTCTCGAGTCTATCTGCGTTCGTTTCGAGTGATCTTTCTCAATCTCCTATCAACAATAACAAATACAATATAATAGGAAACAAGAAACTCCAAAAAGTCTCACAAATGACTTAAATACAACTTAATAAAATTGTGAAATAATACATACAGTCTTCAATATTCAATGAACTTCTGCAATTCAATGCACCACAAGGGTATCCAAAACATTCTGTCAATTTAAACATAATAACAAATATTAAATATAGTTAATGTTCAATAAACAAATCAACAGTCCAAAATAAAGGTGGTCATCCTGAATACTATATATCAATAACTCACCAAAATGGCTCACACAGCTCCTACACACTGATTCTTTTACATGGACAAGTCAGTCTTACTAGTTAATTGGAAGCTTCCTCTATAAATACAAAGTGCATATCCGGTTTGGGCAGCCAACTGACCAGAAGAGAAGGTAAGTATGTCATAAGTTGGCTCCTACACACTGATTCTTTTACATGGACAAGTCAGTCTTGCTAGTTAATTGGAAGCTTCCTCTTTAAATACAAAGTGCATATCCGGTTTGGGCAGCCAACTGACCAGAAGAGAAGGTAAGTATGTCATAAGTTGGCTCCTACACACTGATTCTTTTACATGGACAAGTCAGTCTTGCTAGTTAATTGGAAGCTTCCTCTTTAAATACAAAGTGCATATCCGGTTTGGGCAGCCAACTGACCAGAAGAAAAGGTAAGTATATCATAAGTTGGCAACCAGCTATTTACAAAGAGGGTAAATATGTGGAAGAGTATAGAACAAAGTATATTAAGAATAGAGAATCTCATGAAGGGTTTAAGGAACATAATAACAGGCAGGGATATAGGAGGGTGTAGATTCATTCTCCTAAAAAACATGATAAATCAAGGGCAGCATTGAGACCAGTGGGATATTCTGTTTTTAATACAAAAGTCCAGAAAGCCTCTCTTTGCAGTAATATTCTCTGCATGTCACTGTGTGTATAAGGTTTGGGTTTCACCACTTCCAAGACTACACATTTAAAGTCATTGGGTCCGTGGCCCGCTATATCAAAATGCTGGACCATAGGAGCCGTTATACATTTATGCTTCAATTTCGATCTGTGTTCCAGGATCCTAGTTCTCAATGCTCTTGAAGTTTGCCCGACATACCTGTGCGCACAAGCACATGTAATTAGGTAAATGACGGACTTCGTGGCACAAGATGAAAAATGGGTGAGTGTTTTCTTAAAATTCAGTTCCGGAAAATCCAGAACACCTGTCTCTGACATCAAAGAACAGGCCGCACAGTGACCACATTTGTGATGCCCAGGTGGTAAAGTGTCTTGCACAAGAACTTTAAAGGCGTCTGCTCTGACAAGTTTGTCCCCAATGTTCTGTGTTCTTCTAAAGCCTATATGAGGAGGTAAAGAGCACGCCCCAATATCCCCCAAAATGTGCCAATGCTTGAGAATGATTTTTTTAATAATATAAGATCTATTTGTATGTTGAAAACAAATATTAAATTACATCTTTGATATTTGAAATGTATTACATCTTTATATTTTTGTGAACTTTTTCAGCAATTTATTTTGTATTTACTGATCTCCAGGGCCCACCAGGAGGATGGCAACCCTATGTGTACACCAATGTTCCCTCTAAGCTGCGGAGTCTTGTGAGCAAAAATTCTACTTTGTGAGCTACTGGCATTAAAGTTGTGAGCAAGTCATTTGGCTCCTGCATAAATTAGTTTGCTCTGGAGCCATCCTTCCTGAGCTAAGACAAAAATGTGTGAGCCGGAGCCTTAAAAACTGTGAGCTAGCTCACACTAACTCAGCTTAGAGGGAACACTGGTGTACACATACCTGAGGTGTACACTGACCCCTATTTTCACCTTTGATGACAGGTTTTGCCACTTCTTTCATTGTTTCAGTATCCTGGAAAACCTCTTGCATGGGAGGGATCTCGTCTGTGCTTGTGTGTGTGTGTGTGTGTGTGCGCGCGCGCGCGTGCATACCATGGGAAGAGATGCCTCCCTCGCGCAGCTTTCATAAGAACTCTTGCTTGCCCCCAGCTTCAGCCGCAGCTGATCTTCAGGGGTGGAGTGTGTTGCCGTTGTCGCCCTCTGTATGAGTTCAGCACAGGCTGTGCGGGAATATTGGAGCTGGAGAGGGGCCAGGTGTCCGGTTGCATGCATGGGCCTTTTGAGAAATGCTTCAGAAAAGATCCCTCCTTGCCTGTGCCCGCGTGGCCGTGCCAAGGGTATCCGTGTGTCTGCTGTGAGCATGATGCCGCTTAATGGCCCACGAGAGGGGGACCCCGCCACATGCAGCCCCGTCCTCCTGCCCTCGGTCGGAAGAGAATTGTTTGCACAGCACTTGGGGAAGTAAATCATCCTGGAGAGACTGAAGCGGAGGTGACCAGCTGGGCCCGTCTGAGCCCCGCCTGGACAGCAGCTTTATCTTGCCTTGTAAAACTGCAGAGGCCCAGACAAAAGAGTTAATCGCCGCCTTTTGTTTCCCTCCCGTCACTCTTCCTCCGCCCTCCTGTTCTGCAGCACGACAGAAAGGCAAGACGAGAGCAAATCCATCACTGTCGGGGGCGTTCGGCAAGATCAGCACTTTTGGGGGGTTTATGGGGGCCTGGTCCATCAGCAGCTCTCCCAAACTGCAAATGCACTGCAGGCGAATCTCTCCTCGGGAGAAACGTCCCGGCAACCCAAGGAACCAACGTCCAGGCCTCGAGTCGTGCCACTGACCAGCAGCTTCATGATAAATGACACCACAGAGCTTCCCCATTCCCAACAAAGCCCTTCGAGGCGGCTGAATCCACCTGCAGGCAGCGGTGGACGGCTGTGATGTTCAATGGCCCTTCTCCAAAGCCACCCAGGCCTCCCTCTGCCTGCCTCCCCACCCTCCTTCATCCCCCCCCAGAGATGCAGAGGAGGCAGAGGAGGGGTGTGTGTGTGAGAGGGACCGCAGTGGTGATTGACAGGTTAATGAAGCAATTCATAATAGCGATATATATTATAACCACAGTAGCAGCTTGTAAATACCCAGTGTGCCCTATACAGATAAACATACAAACATATATACAAGTGCCTGCGTTCACTTCTCTGCACACTCAAGCATATCTCGGCAGGCTCGGAACATGGCATTGATGTCGTGCACCAACACAGGCAGGGCAGAGAAGAAAAGGAACCTCCTAGCGGAGCCATAGCTGTGAGTCGTCTGGGGCTTTTATTCAGTCCTACACAGCCTGCCTTCCTCGCGACAACTCAAGGTAGGATTAAAAAAATATTAAAAACTAATAACAAATACAGTTTTTTTAAACATTAATTGTTTTTGTGTGAGCATAACCATGTACAACAATATCCCCTTCACACTGAAATGTCTCCCAGAGCAATTCGATTCTCAGATAGTAGCATCCTGACCTTGTCAAGAAGGCCATTCCAACCGGTGCGAACTGCAACAGAGGGTGGCCAGGTACACTGATGCCTTTGCCCATTTGCATGGCACCGCCTCCAGAAGCTTTGCACAGGTGAGCAGAGCTGTCACAGCGGAACAAGAGGGGAGAGGCCGTCCTGCAGATATGGGAGTCCTACACCCTGAAGGACTATTCGGCCAGTACCTTAAACAGGGGCTATTTTTGGGCAGGAACGCACAGGAACGGAGTTCCGGCTGGCTCCCGAGTTGGCCACGCCCAGCAGGAGCTCATTAGCATAGTAGGCCACACCCAACAGCAGGAACTCATTCAGATTGGCTACATTAGGGGTGTGTGGCCTAACATGCAAAGGAGTTCCTGCTACAAAAAAGGCCCTGGGTTTTGGCAACAAACAAGGTCAACAGAATAAGAAGCAAAAGGTGGGTGTGGCTGGATGACCACACTTCTGGTAACATGGGGGTGTGGCCTAATATGCCAATGAGCTGTGCTGTCAGGGGTGTGGTCTATTATGCTAATGAGTTCCTGCTGGGCTTTTTCTACAAAAAAAAAGCCCTGCCTTAAACTGAACCCAGAAGCCGATCTCTAACCAATAAAGCAACTGCAGAATAGGGCCAATCCACACTGTAACATCCATGGACTTAAGACATGCACAGCTTAACCTGCTTGTGGCAGCTGCTTCCACAAAATAAGTGTAATTCAGTGTTCCCTCTCAGCTGAGTTAGTGTGAGCTAGCTGACAGATTTTTAGCCTCCGGCTCACACATTTTTGTTGTAGGTCGAGAAGGATGGCTCCAGAGCAAACTAAGTTATGCAGACTCAATTCGCTCACTCACAACTTTAATGCTGGTAGCTCACAAAGTAGACGTTTTGTTCACAAGACTCCACAGCTTAGAAGGGAGAACTGTCATCCTCCACCTAACTTCCGGTCTGAATGGAGCGGCAGCATTCTGTACCAGCTGAAGTTTCTACTTTGCCTTCAACAGCAGACTGAAGCAGAGTGTAATTTTATTGAAGTTTTTTTTGTTGTATAGGGCTTTAAGATTTTCAGAAGGCATTTTGGGGACTCTAGTCAGTTTGTTTATTTGTTCATTGCATTTATATCCCACAGTGGGCTCAGGGTGGCTCCCAACATGGATATACAAAGATAATTAATATATAATTAAAAACAGTTCAATAAAGCAGGACGGCAACTAAGAAATGTCCATCACTCAGTGATTAGCAATACCTAACAGTGGCCCATCTGTCTAGCAAACAATCCCTGGATAAACTTGACCCCTTCAGACATATTTTGTGGGGAAGTTTTGTGGATCCCCCACCCCCTGTCCCATTCCAGCGTTGAAATGACGGGCACAAGAGTCTGCCAAAAAGGCACCCCTTATATTCTGGCAGATATGTGTCACTTTGGATACATAATCAAGTGAATATCAGAATTAGAAAGACTGGAGTGTAAATGAGTTTTTGCTGCGTAGCGACAGCAGCTGAACACCAGCATTTGAAGAGTTAACAAACAAGCAAAAACAAAATAGAGGCCTCGTATTTAAATCTGAGTAGCTCCTGCTGTATACATGTGATGGAGGCCATGATTTGCCATGCTTGTCATATGTCCCAGTACTTCCTGGTCCTGCAGAAAGAAGGATACTATAGCATGTGACAGTGAAATCACTAAGTAACCCCTGCAGAATAAAAAGGGAGCGTGGACAACTGAACTATTCAACTCGAAAGCCAGTCGAGTCCGACTCTAGGGTAGCGGTGCTCATCTCTGTTTCCAAGCCGAAGAGCCAGCACTGTCCGAAGACGTTTCCGTGGTCATGTGGCCGGCATGACTAAACACCAAGGCGCACGGAACGCTGTTCCCTTCCCACCGAAGCGGTACCTATTTATCTACTTGCAATTTCTTGCTTTCGAACGGCTAGGTTGGCAGGAGCTGGAACTAGAGACGGGAGCTCACTCCGTCATGCGGCACACTCTGGTCTCGAACTGCTGAACTACCGATCTTCCACAGCCTGCAGTTCAGCGTCTTAACCACTTGAGCCACCGCAGCTCCTTACCGGTTTTACTGGCCCCCAAATATAAGCCCACTGGTGGCCCAGGCCATTGGGCTACACTTGCTGTGCATTCAGATGTGTCAAGGAGGGCATCCACGTCATCATTAGGCCCCAGCCCAGTCAGCTGGAAATTCACTTTCCCCTCAGGATGCCCCATTCAGCCGGCACCACGGGTGGAGGTTGTCTGGACTCCCACGTCTTACACAGCTCCTTGATCACAGCAGCCTTTGGGTTCTTCTGCTGCTGCACAACATCATGGAGAACCTTCGCTTGGTGCTCCGCAAGACACTGTCCAAACTGAGCCAAATCCAGAGGTCATTTTGGGGGGGGGGAACGCGGGGGAACGCTGTTCCCCCGGGTGAGGTGCAGGGGGCGGGGAACATGATGAAGCCCCGCCCCCTGCTTCCGGCTGCCCCGCTTCCAGCCCTCATTCAGCCAGGAGGAGGCAGGAGAAGAGGGAGGGTAAGTTGCTTCCTCCCCGCCTCTCCCCACCCCTGCCTGCCTGGGGCCAGGGAGGGCCTTGGCGGGGCTTCCCCGCACTCCCGCTGGTTTTGCAGGTCCACCGCCGAGCCCCTGATGTCAGAGGGTGTGGCATATGCTAATGAGTTATGCTAATGAGTTCCCCTAGCTCTTTTTCTATGAAATGACCCCTGGCCAAATCCATCATTGTCGGTGGGGGCAGACCAGTCTTGGTCAAACCTGGGACAGTTGGAGTCAAAAGTCATACCCTCCTCCTTTGCAGAATCCTCAGCACCGTCTATGGGTGGCTGACAAAAGGTAGCCGCAGCCCACAGACCAAAATTTTGGGCTTTTGAGAACAAATACTTTGAGCAAGGATGGGTGCACCGTAGATGGGGGAGACTGGATAAATAAATGTTCTCAGCACATTGATGGCCCTGGACTCCAAAACCACAGGGCACACCCCATCCCCTCTCTCCAAAACGGGGACACAAATTTCCCTGCAATATTGTTGTCTCCTCCTCCGTGTTACTCTCACAACCACCACCTGTGATGTAGGTAAGGCTGTGGGAAAGTGACTGGCCAAAAGGAAAGGTCTCCCAGGGAGCATGCATGCCAGAGAGAGGGCTTGAAGCGGGGCCTCTCAGATCCTTGTCCAACAGGGTACTGGGCTGGTTCTTGGATATTCACTGGCTTGGATATTCACAGCCGTTAAGACGGAAGGCAAAGGGACCAGGCAGAGCTCATCTGGGGTCT
The DNA here is from genome assembly GCF_001447785.1 of Gekko japonicus. Lineage (NCBI taxonomy): Eukaryota > Metazoa > Chordata > Lepidosauria > Squamata > Gekkonidae > Gekko > Gekko japonicus. Next base: position 46,252 of record NW_015174349.1, read on the forward strand.
CAGGAGATATTTGCTCTCAGGACTCCCCTGTGCTAATCTAATCTCTCACAAATAGCAATTTAATTTTCATTACGTAAGTTGGTCATTAACATCCTATGTTAAAGAACAGATTTGCTAAATAAGGAAAAGCTTAGCAGCTATTCTGTGAGAGACAAAGTCTGAGTCCAGTCAGGCACCTTGAAGACCAGCAATGTTTAATTTTGAGTATAAGGAGGGGTCATTTCCTGCAGGAGCGCACAGGAGCGGAGCTCCAGCAGTAAAGAGCCCAGGGGGTGGGCACATGCAACAAACCCCTCCCCCTGCTCGCAGCAGCCCTCAGTCAGAGCAAGAAGCAGCCAGGTGAGTTGCAGAGCTCCCCCCAGTCCAAAACAGATCCAGTGGCACCTTTAAGACCAAGTTTTATTCAGGCACAAGCTCTCCCTCCGCTGCTAGGACATATCTGCACGCCCCCTCCAACAGCTAGCAATCCAAAACAGTCCAGTGGAGCCTGAGCGGTGGGTGTTGCCTTCTGACACACTTCCAGTGATGTCAGGGGGTGTGGCCTATGCAAATAAGTTATGCTAATGAGTCATGCTAATGAGCTTCTGCACCTCTTTTTCTACAAAATGACCCCTGAGTATAAGCTTTCGTGCGCATGCCTGCACCCAAACGCTTATACCCCCAGAATTAAACTTGGTTGGTCTTAAAAGGTACCTGACGGGACTCAAACTTTGTTCTATTGCTTCAGACCAACACGGCGGCCCCCACCTGAATCTGTGAGAGAGGCATTACTCTCTGCAGGAGTCCCTACTGTGCTGTTTAGCAACTCTCACTTCCAGAAGGGTATTTTATTCTTGTCTGTGGGTTTTGTTTCCTTAACCAATTCTAAATTTTAAGCTGCTTTAAACGTTTTCTTCCTTTTACCCCATGTTGTGCCAAAAGTCTTTCCTTTGAGAAGCCACATAGCCATTCAAAACACGTTCCTTCTGAAGTATTTGAAAGACGGGGCAGATGGATGGTAGGCTGGAAACGTCGCTTTCTTTAAATGTATGTATTTGATTTATTTATTAAATTAGATCGACTAGGCCACCCTTCCCTGGAAATGGGCTCAGGTTGGCTTGCAACAAAATAATATACAAATCTCAACTTAAAACTTAGTTAAAACAATCCAATAATTACCATTAATAAAAACACCATACATACAGTATATACAGGGGTTGTTTTGTAGAAAAAGAGCTAGGGGAACTCATTAGCATAAGTCATTAGCATAACTCATTAGCATAACTCATTAGCATATGCCACACCCCCTGACATCACTGGAAGTGTGTCATAAGGGGCCTGGCGGTGGACCTGCAAGGCCGGCGGGAGTGCGAGGAAGCCCCGCCAAGGCCCTCCCTGGCCCCAGCCAGGCAGGGGTGGGGAGAGGTGTGGAGAGGCGGGGAGGAAGCAACTTACCCTCCCTCTACTCCTGCCTCCTCCTGGCTGAATGAGGGCCAGAAGCGGGGTGGCCAGAAGCAGGGGGCGGGGCTTCGTCGTGTGCCCCGCCCCCGCACCTCACCCGGGGGAACAGCGATCCCCCGCGATCCCCCCCGAATCGACCTCTGAGTATGTAAGATGGCAGAAGGAATTCCAGCTCCCCAGCCTCCCTGGGGGTGGTTACAAGGGACAGAGAATTACGTAAGAGTGCCAAAGAATTTATTAAAGTAGATCTACTAGGCCACCCTTCCCTGGAAATGGGCTCAGGGTGGCTTACAACAAAATAATATACAAATCTCAACTTAAAACTTAGTTAAAACAATCCAATAATTACCATTAATAAAAACACCATGCATACAGTATATAAGATGGCAGAAAGAATTCCAGCTCCCCAGCCTCCCTGGGGGTGGTTACGAGGGACGGAGAATTACGTAAGAGTGCCAAAGAAGCCCTGTCGCTGCCCTCAGCTGAAGGCCTGGCGGAACATCTCTGCCTTACATGCCCTGCAGAAAGGTAACAACTCCCACAGGGCACGGATGTCTTCCGGCAGAGCGTTCCATCAGGTGGGGACCAGGACTGAGAAAGCCCGGTCAAGGACAGTCAGACTTCTCTCGCGCCCGGGACTACCAGGAAGTTTATATATGCAGGGGGCCATCAGCCTGTTTCCCCCTTCTCATCTATGCATAAACAGTTGAGGCAGAGTCATTAGCCTAGAGCAGGGGTGGACAAATTTGCTTAGTGCAAGAGCTACACAGAATAAACGTCAGATGTCTGAGAGCCACATAACACGAACAAATATTACAGACATGTTTACATTGAAAAATATGCAGATTTGCTTTTTATTAACATTAAGTGAGACTGTGAAAAATAAGACGAACATCTGTCAGACTCTTGAACAAAGTTACTCTCAACAACACTCTCTGGCAGTGATTTCATTTATTGAGGAATAAAGATGTTTCAAGCTAAGGCTTCTGTGTCAGAAATAAAGTTCTGGCTCCAAGGCCCAAAGTTATGCATAGTTCAAACAGGCTCTCCCCCCCCCTCCGGTCCAGTCCAATCATAACCCACATTCACCCTGCCTAGGTTTCACGCGCTCCAGCCCCCACCAGTAGGTCTACCGTTACATTATCTATTTCTGCAGCGCAAGCACAGGCAGCAACCAAGGTCATCCCTGAGAAGGGAGGCCACTTAGGAAGAGCTACGCAGCCACTACAACCAAGCCATTCTCACACTCACACACTCATTCCCCCCCCCTCAGGATTTCCCAGTACCCATCCTAGGCCCCGTAACAGACGTAAGTCGTGGCAAACGAGACACCGCGCTTGACAACATCCCATTTAAAAAACATTTCCTTGCCCACACAAACAGCTTATCTCCAGCCACATAGTGAACGTTTTAAAAAACCTGCATGGCCAATCAAATCTCCAATAGCCAATCAGAAGTTCTGCTGGGCAAAAACACCACTTGGCCCCATCTTCCTTCTATAAAAACACTTGGGCCAGGAAAGGTCCGGGCAGGCATCGTGTTGGGGACCCCTGATCCAAATAAATAGATTTCTTCAGGGCTTTTTTGTAGAAAAAGCCCAGCAGGAACTCATTAGCATAACAGGCCACACCCAACAACACAAACTCATTAGCATATTAGGCCACACCTCTGACATCACAGCGTATTAGCATATTAGGCCACACCCCCATGTTACCAGAAGTCTGGTCATCCAGCCACACCCACCTTTTGCTCCTTATTCTGTTTACTTTGTTTGTCGTCCAAACCCAGGGCCTTTTTTTTGCAGCAGGAACTCCTTTGCATGTTAGGCCACACACCCCAAATGTAGCCAATCCTAATGAGTTTCTGCTGTTGGGTGTGGCCTGTTATGCTAATGGGTTACTGCTGGGCGTGGCCAACTCGGGAGCCAGCCGGAACTCCGTTCCTGCGTGTTCCTGCCCAAAAATAGCCCTGGATTTCTTTGTTTATCATCTGCCTAGGACGGCATGTGGGGCTTTGGCCCTTGCCTGGGCCACTTGCAAGGGGTAGGGCCTGCCCTTCATGTGCGCCCCTTCTCCCCCCCCATCACATGAAGCAATCGAAATGATGTAACATGTACAACAAACAACACCTGGATTGCAGAAGCAGAGAACACACTAGAAAACTGTGTCATGCATACAATGAGATAGGGCAACAAACCACTGATCCAGGGTCACCCAGTGGGCTTTGGGAGGGGGAGATTTGAACCCAGGTCTTCCTGTTACTTGAAGTAGTGCACAAGGCTGAAGGCTAGGGATGCCAGCCTCCAGGTGGGGCCTGGGGATCCCCCAGAATGACAGCTCATTTCCAGATCCGTCCCCCTGGAGGGTGGGCTCTCTGTGGCCTTGTGCTCTGTTGAGGTCCCTGTCCTCCTCTGGCTGCACCCCCAGATCTCCAGGAGTTTCTCAACCTGGATCTGGGAACCCTATGTGACACCCCCCCCCCAGGGACCTGGCGACGACCCAAGCTGCACCCTCCATGCTCAAAGACCTTCCGGACCAGATACCTGGGATGAAAAGAGCAGCCAATCACCAGCTCCACACGCCGTCCGGGGACAAGATGCTCAGCCCTGGCCTTATTGCGCTCCTTAACTGTCCTTCCTTCCAAGCGAGGAAAGAAGAAAGGCTGGCTGGAGGAGATGGCCCCAGCTCCCCCTCAGGTGCCGGACACCCATGTGGGAAAAGCAGCGCTAATGTGGTTTAAGAAAAAAACCCAACCACTTATGCATAGCGAGGGAGGGCTTGTTAGCTGCAGCAATGAAAGAGTAGCGGGGATGAAGGGAGACAGCTGATATGCTTTGATTACTTACTTTAACCAAGGCGGTGCTCAGAGACTCGGGCTCAGGGTATATGTGGAAATGTGTTATTAATTGAAATCTGATTAGTGGCAAACACACAGTGACATTTTACATGATCCCGTTATGTCTGATGAGTCACCACTGCAAGGGTCGTCCGTGCTGTAGGGCAAGGGGGCTCTTCCGGAACTGGGAGGGGATCAGGGTGGAAGAAGCCGGGCCTCTGGGCAGGACTGAAGAGGTGGCAGCGCAGAGGGGGGTGCCCGGGGGACAGGGCAGAGGCCCAGCTGCCAAGTTTTCCTGGGTCACCTCTGCTACCCTGAGTCGGCTTAGGGGGCGGCACTTTAAACAGGCACTCACCACCACTGTCTTTAGATATAAATATACACAGAGATGTACATATACATAGGAGCTGCGGTGGCTCAAGTGGTTAAGTCGCTGAACTGCAGGCTGTGGAAGGTCGGTAGTTCAGCAGTTCGAGATCCGGGTGCCGCAGGACGGAGTGAGCTCCCGTCTCTAGTTCCACCTCCTGCCAACCTAGCAGTTTGAAAGCAAGAAACTGCAAGTAGATAAATAGGTACCACCAGGGGTCATTTCGTAGAAAAAGAGCTAGGGGAACTCATTAGCATAACTCATTAGCATATGCCACACCCCCTGACATCAGGGGCCCGGCGGTGGACCTGCAAGGCCAGCGGGATTGTGAGGAAGCCCCGCCAAGGCCCTCCCTGGCCCCAGGCAGGCAGGGGTGGGGATAGGCGGGGAGGAAGCAACGTACCCTCCCTCTTCTCCTGCCTCCTCCTGGCTGAATGAGGGCTGGAAGCGGGGCGGCCGGAAGCAGGGGGCGGGTCTTCGTCATGTGCCCCACCCCCTGCACCTCACCCGGGGGAACTGTGTTCCCCCGCATTCCCCCCCGAAATGACCTTTGGGTATTACTTCGGTGGGAAGGTAACAGCGTTCTGTGCGCCTTGGTATCTAGTCGTGCCGGCCACATGACCACGGAAACGTCTTCAGGCAGCGCTGGCTCTTCGGCTTTGAAACGGAGATGAGCACCGCAACCCTAGAGTCGGACTCGACTGGCTCTTGAGCAAGGGAACCTTTACCTTTTTACTTTATGTCCAAATAATAAATGGAACTTGTGACGTAATGCAAAGACAGCACAGTAGCAATAAGAGTGAGTCAGTACTGTTATGTCTCTTCACAGAGACCAAAGAACAGTAAACTGCATCGCTGCTGACAAAACCAAAAGCCGATATTCCATCTTAATAGTTTGTCTTGCCTGCTTCTCATTGAAAAATGAAACAATTTCTGTCTTCTGTCTTTTGCGGGGTGTGTATGTCCCCCCCCCCCAGGGTGGTAAACAGAGCCAGTGCACTGCCGGCGCTTGCACTTTCAGAGGTTTTATAGAATCATGATCTTCCCAGTCAGTTTGCTGCAAGTCAAGATCTTTTTCTAACCTTCCCTAATCGAGCCTTAATAAGTCTCTATCACTTTCAGGCTCTTGGGCTACTTCATGCCCAACACAATATTTGTCTATCCCCCCCCCCCGTCACTCCTTTGTTTATTCACGTGTGTTAACAATACATCCACTCCCCCCTCCATGAAAAAGTGTTCTGGTGAACTTCAAAGCTTACTCATTACCTTGGGATGTTTTGGTTGGTATTAATAAAAGGTGTTGCTCTCCCGTTGCTTTTAGATTTTATTCTGAATAAATACGGTGACCTACAATCTGGTCCATGGGGTCGCAAAGAGTCGGACTCGACTGTGCGACTGAACAACAACAAACAACAGTTTCTGTTGGCATTCCATTTTTATTTAATTTAATTTTTATTGATTTTTATTTATTCATTTCCTTATATATAGTCTGCCTTACTCACTGACAATCAAGACAGATTACTGTAGCATATGATAACCCAAATATAAATATGAAACACAGCATTCGGCATCGGGGTCAGGAATTTTTTTCCCCTCCAGGCCAGTTTGACTGTAGATCCTGGAGGCTTTTTGTCATCTTCTGGGTGTGGAACAGCGGTCACTGGGGGTGGAGTGGGGAGGTAGTTGTGATTTTCCTGCATTGTGCAGGGGGCTGGGCTAGATGACCATGGAGATCCCTTCCAACTCTATGATTCTATCATTCATTCAAATATACATCAACATCTTGACAGCGTGGATTTAACTATCAATGCCAGCTATACATTGAACTTACTTTCATTAGTATTTTTAGTTCTTTAGACTCCTGAATGATGTTTTCTTTTCCACATTTCCCCCCTCAATTAAATCTCTGGGATGACAACAGGAAGCTTCACATTTCCCCCCCAGCTATACTCATTTTACCACACTGCCAAATTTACCTGGAAGCAGGAGGCAACTCACTAGTTCAACTTGCATCCTTTGTTTATTTATGTATGTTAATGTACACCCCCCCCCAAAAAAAAAAGTGTTCTGGTGAACTTCAAAACTTACTCATTACTTTGGGATGTTTTGGTTGGTGCTAATAAAAGGTGTTGCTCTCAGAGGTGACCCCTGCCCCTGGTCCCCCCATCTTTCACTACTTCCAACTGTCAGATCAGGGAAACAAATAACACTTGACATTTTTGAGTTGAAACTTACTACCTCGGTGTCTCTGTATGTCTTTTGGCAGCATTACTCTGTGTCCACCTATGAACCTGGAATACTAGCCTTGTGATCAGTCCATGCAATCCCTTCAAGACAGGTGATGCTGCTGACTGCGCAGGCACAGAAAGCCAGCAGTGTCTCCGCTGTAAGAACACAAGAGAAGCCAACGTTGGATCAGGCCAATGGCCCATCCAGTCCAACACTCTATTCACACAGTGGCCAAAAAACACCAGGTGCCACCAGGAGGTCCAGCAGTGGGGCCAGGACACCAGAAGCCCTCCCACTGTTGACACCCCCCCCAAGCACCAAGAAGACAGAGCATCACTTGCCCCAGACTGAGAGTTCCCATCTATACCTTGTGGCTAATAGCCACCGGTGGACCTCTGCTCCATATAAGACCATAAGAGAAGCCAATGTTGGATCAGGCCAATGGCCCATCCAGTCCAACACTCTAGTCACACAGTGGCCAAAGATACCAGGGGCCACCAGGAGGTCCAGCAGTGGGGCCAGGACACCAGAAGCCCTCCCACTGTTGTAGGTTCAGTTAAAGGATCCACCTGTCTGTGCATGTGCAAGAAAGGGGGTGAATTGTAAGCGATCCCATGCCTGACAAGGAGGTGACCCAGCCAGGACCTCGGAAGACTTGGGCCTTCTTCTCTAGGGAGAAGATTCCGTTCACAGGCAGTGCGAGTGGGGAGGCATCCACGCACTCCTTCTTTGTCCCTAGCTGAGCAAGGCCAGAGACTGCACCCGCTACAGGCAAAGCATGTGCTTTCCCCTCTGACCTAGGCCATCGTGGAGACTCACACTATTGCCACTGAGAATATCCAGGGAATATCACGGATCAACACCATTTTTTACACTTAAAAGATCTTCATAGTTCAACATCAAAACGCTGTTTCCTTCCTTCTAGTGAACAAATGCAAACCCGTTAAGTTTTTTTAAAAAAAAGAAAAGACAGGAGCTGATTCCCACGCAGTCCTGGTGGAGCTCCGGTCCCTCGGAAGCAAACAAAGGCAAAACCGGGACCGCAGACAAAGCACGTGAGCCTTCCTGCTGCCCTCATTACAAAGAGTCCCACAGCTGTGGCCTGCCTCATGCCAGCAAAATAAACCAGATGGAGTGCATCAGTGGAGCCCGTCCAAGTTGTGAAGGATAGCCCGGAATGTCCTCCAACCATAATGGATTGTTTGAAGGTGGAGCCAGTGCAAACAGCCTTCCGTGGCATGTGCCACAACAAGGTGCAGCGAGATGCTAGGAAGAAGGTCCCATGCGGAACATCAGCTCCGCTTTGCATCTTAGGGCCATGGCAGGACTCGGGTAGTGGGGGAATCTGTGAAAGGCATATGGGACACCACACTTCCTGTAGCCTGGCTGGCTGGATACCCTGTTATGAAGAGATGGGAGTTTGTCGAGACAGAGTACGAGGCTGCCATCAACCGCTGTACTCAGAACACTACAATGCGGGCAGCAGCCAAGCTCTCCTTGTGCCCTTTCCTGCAAGAATCTTTGTGTAGACCCATCATTCTCCTTTGGCCGTGCATCCTTAGATGTCCCCCTACTCAGACATCTTTTGTAATCACCTGACAAGAGAGTGGTGGCCGCACTCCCAGTTCTGGGACAACGGAAGGACACGTGGGCCTCAGCGCAGGCCAGAGCGCCGTCTTCGGTGCTCTTGTGCCAGTCACAATAGGGTGGAGTCCTCGCTGAGGGGGGCGCGGGGGTTCCTGTGTGCTTCAGGGACAAAGTGAGTCCGGCTTGGAGGCTTTCTTCGCTCTTCCTGCAATTTGGCAAGGGTGGGTGAGGCCTACAGTCCTTGCGATTGTGAGGGGGGGGGAAAGCACAGCTGGGAATGTGTTTCCCTTTGAAACCAATGGAAACGGAAACTGGAGGGAAATGGGGAGGGGAACCCCACCCCAACTGCTATAATGAACAACTACCAGCACCACACTCCATGGGTACGACTGCTGAAAAGGAGCATGATCCAGTCACATATGTTCCATGCATGATACAATAGCGCTGCAAGCACACAGCTGCGGACCACACACCATCGGGGACTCCCAGTGCAGGCTAGCCATGATCAGGGTTTAATTTGAGTGACAGCTCAGCCACAGAGGTGTTCTATTTATAATCCCTGTATACTGCTCTTCTTTTTGGAAAGTTCAGGGTAGCTGACCTGGGACTCTGAAGAAGTCCGCCATCACGACTCTGACTGGGCCACGACTCTTTATGCTCGCTCAGCCTGGCTGGCTCTACTCATCCTGAGCAGGAAGCCAAACATTCACCATGCTGTTTGGATGCATTGAAACAAATTGCAGGATTGTAGAGAGTTCTCTGTCCTGAAGCTACCATTCCCCCCCCCTTCCATCTGCCACCCTCCTTTATTAAAGGAGGGACTTTGGAGGTTTCTGAGCTGAGAATTATTACTTACGTGTCTCAGCCTATCTGTGGTGTTTGCCCATGAACCTAGCCAGGGGTCATTTCATAGAAAAAGCGGTGCAGGAGCTCATTAGCATATCTTATTTGCATATGCCACACCCCCTGACATCACCGGAAGTGTGTCAGAAGGTAACACCCACCGCTCAGGCTCCACTGGACTCTTTTGGATTGCTAGCTATTGGAGGGGGGGGAACGTGCAGATCTGTCCTCGCAGAAGAGGGAGAGCTTGTACCTGAATAAAACCTGGTCTTAAAGGTACCACTGGACTGTTTTGGACTGGGGTGGGCTGGGGGGAGCTCTGCAACTTACCTGGCTGCTTCTTGCTCCGACTGAGGGCTGCTGGGAGCAGGGGGTGGGGCTTGTTGCAAGTGCCCGCCCCCTGGGCTCTTTACTGCCGGAGCTCCGCTCCTGTGCGCTCCTGCAGGAAATGACCCCTGAACCTAGCTAATCTTGCCATCAGTTCCTGCAACTGCTGCTCAAACATATTTCGCCAACTGCACAGGTATAACAAGGACAGACGAAAGGCATTCTGTCTGATGCTGTTCATTTGAAAGCTGCATCCAACTGTTCAGACGCAAAGTCATTTAATTCTTGATACCAGTTCGTCAGCGTCATGACTCAAAGGTCTGTGGCCCGGGGGGGGGGGGGAATGCTGCTTCTTTTCTGGGAAATGAGATGTTTTGAATATCTCCACACCAGTTCAGAAACTCCAGTTAGTCCAGAATGCCATGGCTCGGAGATGAGAGGGAGCTAGGAGCAGCCTGTGCAGAACTCCCCTCCTGCATCCACTCCACTGGCGGTCCATCCGTTCCTGGGCTCAGTTTAAGTTACTGGCTTTCACACAGAAAATCAGGGGTCATTTCCTGCAGGAGCGCACAGGAGCGGAGCTCCGGCAGTAAAGAGCCCAGGGGGAGGGCACATGCAACAAGCCCTGCCCCCAGCAGCCTTCAGTCAAAGCAAGAAGAAGCCAGGTAAGTTGCAGAGCCCCCCCCGACCCAAAACAGTCCAGTGGCACCTTTAAGACCAGGTTTTATTCAGGTACAAGCTCTCCATCCTCTGCGAGGGCAGATCTGCACATTCCCCCCCCCAATAGCTAGCAATACAAAACAGTCCAGTGGAGCCTGAGTGGTGGGTGTTGCCTTCTGACACACTTCCAGTGATGTCAGGGGGTGTGGCCTATGCAAATAAGTTATGCTAATGAGCTCCTGCACCTCTTTTTCTACGAAATGACTCCTGCAGGAAGCTGTCCAGGGCGTTGGGCCCTCGTTGTACCTGTGAGAACCCCTCTCCTCTGACGCACCACCCCCACAGCTTTGCTCCTATCACCTTCTCCAAACTGGCAAAAACAACAACTGCCCCCTCTCCTGAGGAGGCTGGGAAGGGAAGGCTCTCGTTCTCCCAGCTTTCCACACAAACTATGAAAAAAATAGCCAAGAGGGCTTTTCTGTGCAAGCAATAGAGTGGCAGTGTACTAAACAGAGGTCATTTTTGGGGGGAACGCGGGGGAACGCAGTCCCCCTGGGTGAGGTGCAGGGGGCGGGGCACATGACGAAGCCCCACCCCCTGCTTCCGGCCGCCCCGCTTCCAGCCCTCATTCAGCCAAGAGGAGGCAGGAGAAGAGGGAGGGTAAGTTGCTTCCTCCCCGCCTCTCCCCACCCCTGCCTCCCTGGGGCCAGGGAGGGCCTTGGCGGGGCTTCCTCGCACTCCTGCTGGCCTTGCAGGTCCACCGCCGGGCCCCTGATGTCAGGGGGTGTGGCATATGCTAATGAGTTTTGCTAATGAGTTCCCCTAGCTCTTTTTCTACGAAATGACCCCTGGTACTAAATGATTCACAAAGTCACTTGGATAAATGATTAGGGGCTCCTGTGTCCTATAGGACCACGTGTCGCTTCCTGAAATGAGGGTCCCAGTCGATATTTTTTGCATCATTTAATGTGTCACGCTAATGCTTATGCTTCGGGGGGTTTTCCTGGTGGTTCCAGACTTCTCACATCCCCATGCATAGGCTATTGGATGTCTTGTTTTGTCAACTACTCACTCTGGGTAATCGGCCCTCAGTCCAAGTGAGAAAAGTGGACCTTAAATAATGTAAATAAATGAAATGAAATAAACCACACGAGTTCCTTTGGAGACGGGGAGGGTACACACAGGGCAAACATGCACTAAATAAACAAATGTGTAAAATGGAGAGTGTCCCGGGAGAAGGACTGCTACTGAATCTGTGCCAGGGGGAAGCTCTCTGTCCATGGCCACCCCCCAGGCAGCGGAGGGGCACTGCTTCTCCCCCGATGCCCACCAGGTAAGGCAGTGTTGGCTTACTGGAGTCTTGTCAAAATGATCACAGAATCACAGAGTTGGAAGGGGCCATACAGGCCACTGAGTCCAACCCCATGCTCAGCGCACCCAGAGGAATGCGCTGCTGGTTTCGACCTGCCTCAAATCCCCTTCCTTCATATTGCCTGTGAAGTCACTCGTTTAACAAAGAAGTCGGAGAGTGATTCAGCAAGAACACAACTTTATTCTTCAACTCGAACACAACTCCAACATGGATCAACATCTGATAGCCAGAACAGAACGGTTCAGCTTTTACATTGCAGTTGTCCTGCTTTTAAACTTTCCCGGCTAATGTAGCCACACCCACTGTACAAATACCAACCAATACGGTTGTTCATATAAGGATCAATCACAGACGTTCCTGCTCAGGGAGCTTGCTGTAAAGTGATTGGCTCGGTGCTTCCTGGGCTACCAATGTGATTGGATGGATTTGGATCCTAGCCCAGGACGAAGCTCAACATGGCAAGTCAGTTAAATGTTTCACAACACATAATGCATTCAATGGCAGCTTATTTATTTATATTTATTTATTTATTGATTTATTCAACTTGATATACCGCCCTAACCCCCGTAGGGGTCTCTGAGCGGTTTTACATGAAGGGTGCTAGTCACAATTTTAACCCTAACTAAGGCCACATTTTTCCACGGGGAATGGGACAGCCTACCGGCACCCCAGGTGAAGGTAGATGTCTCTTTTATTCTGGTCTGGCTGGCTTCTTTCCCGGCGGTATCAAGCTGTTGTTCTTCTGGCGCATTTTTTGCGATCCGGCGCACCGGCGGCGTCCTCCTCAGGTCCCGGCTATGTCCCTTTGGCTCCGCCGTGCCCCCGGGTGACATCACCACACGCCTCCTGCAGTACGACAGTCACCTGTTGTTCCCGCTGCCAGCCACCAGGGATCTCTCCTTCCGGCCTGCTGCTCACCGCTCGCTGCCACCGCGTCGCCGTGCTGCCTTGCTTCCACCGCCGGTACTCCGCCATCGCCGCCATCTCCGTCGCTATTGCCGTCGCCTCCACACGCCTCGCCAGAGGAGGGTGCCCCCCACCCTTCTAAGGGTGGGTACCCATTTATCTACTTGCATGGATGTTACGTCTGCTTTTGAACTGCTGGGTGGGTGGGAACTGGGACTAGGGTCGAGAGCTCACCTCGACCACGGTGGGTCTCGAACAGCCATAGTGGCTGCTCGAGTGTTGTTAAGGCAGGCATTTACTGCCTGCACCACCGCTCCCGTCTACATTACATTGCCCTTCCCTGTGAATTGTTGTCTATATTGCATTGAGACAGGCCAGAAGACAGACCATCCCATGGGACATAGGCACTGCCACGGAAGTGCCCATTATACCCCATGAGTATTGCAGTCTTGGATGTATGTGGCTCCACCACTGGTAGCAGCATTCCAGATGGCAATGCCCATTTTAGCTCTCTTGTTTGTGTAAGCCAGTGGTACCTGAAATGTGTAGTGTCTTTGGGGCACCACCATTCTCAAGGTTCAAGTTGGCTCTTGAATACTCTAAACATTTGGATGATCCCTGAACATGGGAGGGAGGGAAACTACTGGCATGTCATTACGGACGGCCAACTGGATCTACAGCAAACAGTCCAGGAAACCCAGTCACTTTTGGAATTGCTTTGAAGAGATGTTCCAAAGGCAGCACTTTGGACCTTTCACTAGGCAAAGGCCTAGTCCTGTTATCTCAAGGGAGCAGAGCCTCCAAAATTTGGAGAGGGGGCTGTGGCTCAGTGGTAGGGCATCTGCTTGTCATGCAGAAGGTCCCAGGTTCAATCCCCAGCATTTTCACTTAAAGGACCTAGCAGTTGATGATGTGGAAGACCTCCGCCTGAGACCCTGGAGAGCTGCTGCCAGTATAAGTAGATAATACTGACCCTGACGGACCATGTTGTCTGACTCAGTATGAAGCAGCTTCGTGTGCTCATGTGTTCAAACTTCTGTCGACAGCGGACTCTTTAACTTCCTGCCCACTGCCTTGTTGGGGCAAACGAAACAAAGACAACACTGCAGGCAAGAACTTGGCCAGCATTTTCCCACTCCCACTCCAGACACCTGAGAGATGGAGGAGATCGCAACAGTTCCAGCCTGAAAGAGTCACGCAAAGACCATCCTTGCACCCTTGTTCTTGGCAATGTCTTTGGGGACGTATTAGTGGGCACCCTCTGGCAGGATGAGTCTTCTTCAGCCCGCCATCTGCAAGTGGCCCCCTCCTGCTCGCTGATACAGCTGTAGAGTCAGGGAAGAAGGAAGGAAGTTCTAGTACTGGAGGGAGTCTGGTCGCAGATTTCCATCCAAATGTGGCGAAGGAGCCTGACTTCAAACTGAAGCGCTAGACCTGGAGAGGTTCCCCTGAATCCCGTTCCCAGCTCCCCTCTTCCACTCTTGAGATAGCCGGCGTCTTGGCTTGGTTAGAGATACATGGCACAGTTGCCAACATGTCCTGAGAGTGCCAGAAAAAGTTAATGTGGAGTTCTGGTCTCTTCCCAGGATGCATTTGGGCTGCTGCCCATAATGATATGTATAATTGCAAAGGCCTGCCAAAAAAAGCAGGCTGGATTTAATTGAGTCAACACACTGCTATTAATAATAAAATGGCAGAGACTTTGCTATTAATCACTCGCATTGGCTTTATTGCAGGCAGCGTTGGGTACCAAACAAGACCTTTAAAAATGGTACAGTGCAAACTTACTGGGGGGAATAAGATACACCTGCTAACAAAAATAACAGCTAGAAAGGAAACAGAGAATAATGCCTTCCAAACAAAAGCTCCCTCCTCCCTTCTAGAGGTCCAGATGAATGAGAGACACACACCCCACACACCTTCCGCCCAACTTTTCTCCCCTTGAAAGGAACCTGACTGCTGGAGCAAAGAAATGCATGTAGGAGGAGGAAATGCTTCACCAACAGCTTAGCTTAAGGTAGCCATAAGGTTTCCCTTGCTCGAAAGCCAGTCGAATCCGACTCTAGGGTTGCGGTGCTCATCTCCGATTCAAAGCCGAAGAGCCAGCATTGTCCAAAGATGTTTCCATGGTCATGTGGCCGGCATGACTAAATGCCAAGGTGCACGAAATGCTGTTACCTTCCCACCGAAGTGGTACCTATTTATCTACTTGCAATTTCTTGCTTTCGAACTGCTAGGTTGGCAGGAGCTGGAACCAGAGACGGGAGCTCATTCCGTCATGCGGCCCTCTCGGGTCGCGAACTGCTGAACGACCGACCTTCCACAGCCTGCAGTTCAGCATCTTAACCACTTGAGCCACCACAGCTCCATACTCAGAAGCAAATGCTGGTCAACAAAATATTTGCAAGGGCAGATCTAGGAATATTCATGAACACACCCATAATTAGGAAGATGGAGAGAAAGCACCCAGGAGAATGAAAAGAAATGCAAAATGTATGATATCTTCTATGCGGAAGGATCTTGAGAACCCAAGTGGAAGGACATCTGCCGGGGTCTAGCACATCTGCCTTCTCCTAATCCAGACAGCTATGCCCAGAAAACTGAAAAGCTGCTGTTTCAGTTGAGTTTTTATAATGCCACACATCTGGGCACTATTTTCAATTGTGCAATTCTCTCTTTGCAATTTTTTTTACATCTGGGCACTATTTTCAATTGTGCAATTCTCTCTTTGCAAAATTTTTTACATCTGGGCACTATTTTTAATTGTGTAATTCTCTCTTTGCAATTTTTTTTACATCCGGGCACTATTTTCAATTGTGCAATTCTCTCTTTGCAATTTTTTTTACATCCGGGCACTATTTTCAATTGTGCAATTCTCTCTTTGCAAATTTTTTTACTGTTCATAGTTAACACAGAGCTTTTTTTAAAATCAAAGTACTTTCAAATCCTGCAATGCAGTCATATAAGGTCAGCTGACCCAGAATGGCCTCATGTTTCTCGGCCAGGAGGTCACCAATTGCTAAGTCTCACGATACCATTACTCCTCCTGCTCCCAAGACAGTTTTCCCAGCAACATTTTCATTTCTTAAATATCCCTTATGTGTTCTGTAGCTGGGAATAATAATGAAAAAAATATTTTAAGTGACCTGATTTTTATACTTTGTCATTTGCTGATGTAAATTCCGGAGCCTCTGTCCATTGTTTTTGAGAATTCTTGGAGAATAGGGGGGGTGCCAGAAGATCGGAAGCAGGCAAATGGCCATCCCCATCTTCAAGAAGAGGAAAAAGGATGACCCAAGTAACTACTGACCCATCAGCTTGATATCTATACTTGGGAAGGTTTTAGAACAAATCATCAGTCAGTTCTTGAGCATCTAGAAAGAATGGTTGTGATTACTAAGAGCCAGCACAGGTTTCTCAAGAACAAGTCATGTCAAACTAACCTTATCTCTTTTTTTTGAGAAAGTTACTACCTTGTTGGATCAGAGGAATGCTGTGGACATAGTTTATCTTAATTCCAGTAAGGCTTTGCATAAGGTTCTGTACAATATTCTTGTTGACAAGTGGGTAAAATGTGGTTCAGATCCTATTATTTTTAGAAGGATTTGTAACTGGTTGACAGATCGCACCCAAAGAATGCTTCTTAATGGTTCCTCATCCTCTTGGAGAACAGTGACAAGTGGGGGGCCTCAGGGATCTATCTGGGGACCTGTTTTGTTCAACATCTTCATGACTGATTTGGATGAAGGGATAGAGAGAATGCTTATTAAATTTGCAGATGATTCTTAAGTAGGAGGGGTAACAAATATGTTAGAAGACAGAGTCAGGATACAGGATGATCTTGACAGGCTGGAAAACTGGGCTAAAACAAATAAAATGAATTTCAGTGGGGATGAATGTAAAGTTCTGCATTTAGGTAGGAAAAATCAAATGCATAATTATAGGCTGGGGAAAACCAGTCTTGGCAGTAGTATGTGTGAAAAGGATCTAGGGGTCTTAGTAGACCATACACTGAACATGAGTCAGCAGTGTGATGCCGTAGCTAAAAAGGCAAGTGTGATTTTGGGCTGCATCAACAGAAGTATAGTGTCCAGATCAGGCAAAGTGATTTATTCTGCTCTGGTTAGACCTCACTTGAAGCATTGTGTTCAGCTTTGGCCATCACAGTTTAAGAAGGATACAGGCAAGCTGGAATGTGTCCGGAGGAGACCAAGTCCTATGAGGAAAGGTTGAAGGAGCTGGGTGTGTTTAGCCTGGAGAGGAGATGACTGAGAGGTGATACGATCACCATCTTCAAGTACTTGAAAGGCTGTCATCTAGAGGATGGGGTGGAGTTGTTTTCTGTTGCCTCCCAAAGTCATACCAGAACCAGCAGACTGAAATTAAATCAAAAGAATTTTTGGCTAAACATTAGGAAGAACTTCCTGGCAGTTAGTGGAACAGGCTTCCTCGAGAGTTGGTGGGCTCTCCTTCACTGGAGGTTTTTAAATAGCGGCTGGACAGCCATGCAGATTCTGTGAGCCTTTAGGCAGACCAGGAGAGGGAGGGCAGGAAGGGATTAATCAGCGCTCGGCTCTTGTGGCCCTTTCCTACATGTCCAAGGTAATGCTGATCAACATTTTGGAGCCTGGAGGGATTTTTCTTCCAAGCCAGATTGGCCCAGGGTTCCTGGAGGTTTTTGCCTTTCTCTGGGCATGGAACAGGGGTCACTCTGGGGATGGGGGGGGAAGGTAGTTTGAATTTCCTGCATGGTGCAGGGGCTTAGAATAGACGGCCCCGGAGGTCCCTTCCAGCTCTATGTTTCTAAATTTCTAACACCCTCAAAAAGGTGTTTGGTGACACATTATTTAATTTTAGTTGATTTATTTGCTAGATTGTCAATGAGCAAGCAACACAATTCTAAATTTTGAGAGCCAGTGGTGAAAGTGCTGGGCTGGGGTGTGGGGGACCCGGGTCCAAATCCCCATGCTGCCCTGGAAGCTCGCTGGGTGACCCCGGGCTGGTCACACCCTCTCAGCCTCACCTACCTCAGACAGCTGCTGTGGGGATAAAATGGAGAATGTTGCGAGGCACTTTGATACCTCACTGGAGATAAAAATGAGGAACAAACGAAATATTTTTAAAAACGTGGAAAGGCTCGGTGAGATCAAATGCAAGTCTGTGCGGCAGACACCGAGTCGTTTTCCGGGGCTGCTGGGCAAGACCTGGGACGCAATGTTCC
Organism: Gekko japonicus; assembly: GCF_001447785.1. Lineage (NCBI taxonomy): Eukaryota > Metazoa > Chordata > Lepidosauria > Squamata > Gekkonidae > Gekko > Gekko japonicus. The sequence goes on from NW_015174349.1 coordinate 64,039, forward strand.
CTCTAAGCTGTGGAGTCTTGTGAGCAAAAATTCTACTTTGTGAGCTCCTGGCATTAAAGTTGTGAGCCAGCCATTTGGCTACTGCATACATTGGTTTGCTCTGGAGCCATCCTACCTGAGCTAAGACAAAAATGTGTGAGCCAAAGGCTAAAAAACTGTGAGCTAGCTCACACTCACTCAGCTTAGAGGGAACAGTGCCTGGGAGCATCACAGTCGGGGGGGGGGAGTCCTGCCACCCGCTCGCGTCAGAACATCTTTCCAGACCTTCTCTGGCATCAAGGACTTTGGTGGACCAAGCAGGTCTATGTGCTTTCAGCTACAAACATGATAGTCAGGAAGTTGCTTTCAAAAAGAATTATAGCTGGTTAACTAAGAATTCCGCTAACACACAATTGGATTCTAAGTAGGAGGTGACAACGGTCCTCAGTGAATAGTTCTGCCACAGCTGTGCAGGCTTGGAGATGTGTTCTCTGTGTTGCACCGGCTCCTGCGCCATTAATTTGTAACATTTTAGGAGACCAGAATCATCAGCTGGCAAATTCATTAGCAAATCTGAAAGGCAACCTGAGCCCGGTGATGAAGTCTGAGCTCTCTTTCCATTCTTCCCCAGTAAAGACTGACATTTACCAAAGCAAATCTCACTATGCAACCGTTTCAGACATTCACAGGGACATTTCCAGAACAACCAAGCTCCTTCAACAAGTGGCGGAGTTTTTTGTTGTTCAGTCACACAGTCGAGTCCGACTGTGCACGACCCCATGGACCACATCATGCCAGGCCCTCCGTCTTCCATCATCCTCCAGAGTTTGCTTAATTTCATGTTTGTTACATCAATAACACTGTCTGACCATCTCATCCTTTGCTGTCCCCGTCTTCTTTGACCTTCCATCTTTCCCAACATCAGGGTCTTCACCAGTGAGTGCTCCCTTATCATTTGGTGGTGGCCAAAGTATTTGAGCTTCAGTTTCATTATCTGGCCCTCCAGGGAATAGTCATGGTTGATTTCTTTTAGGATTGACTGATTCGATCTCCTTGCAGTCCAAGGGAATCTCAAGAGTCTTCTCCAGCACCATAGTTCAAAAGAATCTATTCTTCGGAGCTCGGCCTTCCTTATAGTCCAACTCTCGCAGCCATACATGACTACTGGAAATACCATTGCTTTGGCCATGCGGACTTTTGTTGGCAGGGTGATGTCTCTACTTTTTATCATGCTGTCTAGGTTCGCCATCGCTTTCCTCCCAAGGAGCAGGCGTCTTTTAATTTCATGGCTGCGGTCACCATCTGCAGTGATCTTGGATCCCAAGAACGTGAAGTCTGTCACTGCTTCCACGACATCCCCTTCTATTTGCCAAGGAGTGATGGGGCCGGATGCCATGACCTTCATTTTTTTGATGTTGAGTTTCAAGCCAACCTGTGTGGTCGAGTTACAGGGATAAGATTCGGTAATGGGCCTGGACACTACGTGGGCCTTGGGATTTGCATGGTGCTCGGATACTGGCCACTAGCTGCCTGGAATGTCAAGGACTGCTGGTCCTTGTTAACATGCTTTGTGTTTCAGATGTTTACCCCCATTTGGTACGTGGGCATTCAGTAGCTAACGGAAAACGTGCAAAGCAGGAACCAACACTGGCCCAGGGCATGCCTAGGTCTGCCAGCTTTGAGTGAGGAAATTCCTGGAGATTTGGGGGAGGGCAGGAGTTTGGGGAGGGGAGACCATGCCAGAGAGCCCACCCTCCAGAACAGCCGTTTCCTCCAGGGGGACTGGCCCCTGTGGTCTGGAGATCAATTGTAATAGCAGCGGGAGACCTCCAGGGCCCACCTTGAGGCTGGCAACCCTAGCTGCAGAGGTCATTTCGGGGGGATCGCGGGGGATTGCAGTTCCCCCGGGTGAGGTACAGGGGGGCGGGGCACACGACGAAGCCCCGCCTCCTGCTTCCGGCCACCCCGCTTCCGGCCCTCATTCAGCCAGGAGGAGGCAGGAGAAGAGGGAGGGTAAGTTGCTTCCTCTCTGCCTCTCCCCACCCCTGCCTGCCTGGGGCCAGGGAGGGCCTTGACGGGGCTTCCTCGCACTCCCGCCCGCCTTGCAGGTCCACCGCCGGGCCCCTCATGGGGCTCGGCAGTGGAGCTGCAAGGCCGGCAGCGGCGGCCGGGACCGTTGGGGGCGGGGTGTGTGGCCTTATGACACACTTCCGGTGATGTCAGGGGGTGTGGCCTCATGACACACTTCCGGTGATATCAGGGGGTGTGGCATATGCTAATGAGTTATGTTAATGAGTTCCCCTAGCTCTTTTTCTACGAAACGACCCCTGCCTAGATTCATCTTTAACAGCGGCACAAGGATGGCACAGCATAATCTACCAATCTTCGTAATCAAGTTAATCTTTATGCCAGGAGACCCTCAAATAAATAAAGAGAACAATCCATGGCTCCAATGTGGCCGGAAGCCTCTCTTACTGGGGGGGGGGGACTTGTGAGCAGTGCTCCCTCGAAGCTGTGGCGTCTTGTGAGCAAAAATTCTACTTTGGGAGCGGCTGGCATTAAAGGTGTGATCGAGCGATTTGACTACTGCTTCAATTAGTTTGCTCTGGAGCTGTCCTTCCTGAACGAAGAGAAAAAATGTGTGAGCTGGAAGCTTAAAAAACTGCGAGATAGCTCACACTAAACTCAGCTTAGAGGGAACTCTGCTTGTGAGCAAACCAGCCGTTGTGGAAGCATGATAACTTCTCAATGCCCTGAGTAGCAGAGGTGAGTCGAAAAACTGAAGGGAGGAAATGCACAGCAAAGGGGAACAACTAGACAGTTGGGCACCATGTGACCAGTTACTTGCCATGGAAGGAAAAAATAGCTCTGGCTTGCAGTGAAACCATGTTATCCAAGCCAAGCCAAAACAGTCACAATGGCCACCTAGGTGCATAATTGTTAAATCCTGGGTTCTAGGTGCATTGCAGTCATCAGCTCTGTTTATTAAGTGATTTCAGCAAACTACAAGATGAGCCAGCAGGGCTTGAGCCCTGCATATAAAGCCTGCAAACACCACACCCAACACACGCCCACTCCCAGTGACAGGCTATTTACATTACACCACTTATCAATTGGTTAGTTCCTGGATCCAGGTGAGCTATTGTTCTAGAGAAGCGAGCTCACCTGTTCTAGGTACAGCTCGAGGAATGGCTTTAGGCTCAGTACATAACACCCCTTCCCCCTAGATTCAAAAGCTCGAGAGAAAGGGTCTTAAGTAGGCTGGTTTGCATTGTTCACGGGTTGAACGTCGCGGCTCTATCAGAGGGGTCATGGTCTCTGGACTTGGGTCCGACATTGCTGGCAGAGGGTAGCGGTGTTGGCATGACTTGGGATAGTCTGTGGCCACTTGCTCAGGTGCTGTGCTTGTTGGTCCATCTGGCTGCTTGCTGCCCTCTGGAAGCTCCCTCGCAGGCTCTGGGTCCGGTGGCTGTGGCAGCTCCACATCACAATCTTCTGAGACTGCCGACAGCAATTCTGGTTCAGATGGGAGGAGATGGCGGTGGAGCTTGTCTATGTGCCTACGAAGGACCTGACCATCATTGGTAGACACCTCATAGGACAGGGGTCTAGTAACTCGGATGACCTTGGCGGGAATCCAGGCAGGACCGCTGGAAAAGTTCCTCACGTAGATGGAGTCACTGAGGGAAAATCCTCTGGGTGCCTCCTGGCTCTCCGGAGACGGGCAGTGTTCCAGGGCTCGATTTGGGTGCAGCCTGTTTAACTGGGTGGTTGGGTGCCTGCCCATGAGAAGTTCTGCAGGGCTGCAGCCAGTGGTGGTGTTCGGGGTCACTCAGGGGCCAAAAGGAAAGCCGTGAGTCTATGGTCCCTGTCTCCGTGGACGATCCGCTGGAGGGACTCCTTCGTGGTTCGCACCATCCTCTTCGTTTGCCCGTTGGTGGCCGGGTGAAAGGAAGCAGAGCGGATGTGCCTGATGAGGTAGCGGCCCATAAATTCCTGGAACTCCCCTGAAGTGAAGGCTATTCCGTTGTCCGTCATGACTGTGTTGGGTAGGCCATGTGTGCTGAAAATCCGTCGGAGGGCTTGGAGGAGGCGGAGGTGACAGGCACCCCCTCCAACCATTTGGCATATGAGTCCACCAAAATGAAGAATATTTGCCCTTGGAAAGGGCCAGCAAAGTCCAGGTGTAGCCGGGACCATGGTTTGTGGGTGGATTCCCACTGCTGTACTGGTGCCCTGGGAGGTTCCGTTTGGGTTTCTTGACAGGTCTGGTAGCGCTTGAGAGGGCGTCTATTTCACTGTCCATGCCCAGCCCCTGCACGTAACTGTGGGCCATCTCAGCACAGTTGGGGTGAAATCATCTGTGAGACCTCGTGACCTGGAGCCAGCAGGCCCAGCAGGGGGTTGTGGTCTGTTACGTTGGTGAACGGCCACCCATAGAAGTAGTCATGGAATCTCTTCACCCCCGCCACAATCGCCGGTGCCTCCTTGTCAATTTGTGCATAATTGTGCTCAGCCAAAGACAAGGTTCAGGAGTAGTATGCCACGCACAGGGGCCTCCCAGCTGTCCGGTCGCTGATGTCCAAGAATGGCCCCTACTACGATGGGCAGCACCTCATCAAAGTGGGCCAGGATGGCATTGGAGGTGAGCAGCTCCTTGATGGCCTGGAATGCGGCGGCTTGTTTCTGGCCCCAGACCTATGGGGCCTTCTTGTCGAGGAGGCGGTGAAGGGGTTCAGCGATTGCAGCTTTGTGGGGCAGAAAGGAGTGATAGAATTTCAGAAGCCCCAAGGAGGTCTGGAGTTCTGACTTGGAGGTCGGTGCGGGGGCATTGATGGTGGCGCACGAACCCCACCCCCAAAGTACGCGACGTGCATGTCACCCAAAGTGACGCGACCACACCGGGCACGCTGGGGGCGGGGCCACGGTCATCCGAGGGAAAACTCTATGGTTATTGTGTGCTCTGGGAGAAACCCGGGATTCCCCCTCTCCGGATAAAGGTAGGACTTGGCAACCCTAGACGTGGCTGACTACTGGAACAGGGTATGAGTGGTCCTGCAGTGCCTTCTTTATGGTGCACTTGTAGCCAACCCAGCGGGTCGAAAGCCAATTAACATCCAAGGTGAGTAGGCAAATGGGTACCTGCCCTTAGATGGGCAGGGGGCACCCACCTCTAACGAAACAAGAGGCTTGGTGGTTGCGCAGACGGCGGTGCGGAGGATGGCGGTGCAAAGGACGACGGCAGTGTGGAGGACGGCGTTGGCGGCAGCAGCGGCGGAGGCGTGCTGGCGGAGAGCGATCCCTGGTGGCTGAGAGAGACATCGAGCACCAGGTGGCGACGGCAGCAGCGGCAGGACCCTGGAGGCGCACGACGAGTGACGCGGAGGCAGAAGGCGGGGCCTTATGGACATAGCCGGCCGGAGCGTGCAGGAAGCCGTGCGCCGGGGAAGAACTACCGTGGTTGCTGTGGTTGCCGGAGAAGGAAAAAGATCGGGAGCCAGAGAGGACGCCACGCCAGCAGCCGAGGAACATCAAGAAGCCGATCCGAGCCGGAGGAGAAAAAAAATGTAAATAGAAGGAGCGCATATATCACTAGGGTGCTGATAGGAAGTCCCACCCCTAACTTCAGATGTGGCCTTAGATAGGGATAGTAAGTTCTTAGAACGACATAATGTGAACCGCCCAGAGACCCCTTCGGGGGTTAGGGCGGTATATCAAATCTAAGGTTAAATAAATAAATAAATAAAAATTGTTCTGTCTCCTTGGAAGTAAACTTTGTATTGCCCCAGAGCTGTCTGATATGCTGGTGATTTGCTACTAATGACCTCATCTACATGGAGTGAAAAGCACTACCTGTTAGGTTGAGCTACTCAGCATGCCTGGACATGGGGGGGGGGATGCTACAACGCTCTTAGTGTGTCTAAGTGTTATCTCCTTGAATGGGATGGCTCTCTGGGAGCCTTAACCTGGGAGCTGCCCTCCAACCTCTCCTCTTTCCTCTTTGTCCTCTCATTCACTGCACATGGACTTCCATGGAGACACATATCTCATAGAGACAATGTCCTCATACTCCCACATGCATGATGCTGAACAAGATGGCCATTTGTGATAGGGAAAGTATACTTTAGATTAGGTTTCTTCCTCTTCCTTTCAACTGCAACGGTGTCCTCTGAAGTTATGGAGATGGAGGACCCCGTGTCGAGCTCCATCGTGCTGGAGTTTCCCTCAGTTAGGACAATCACTGTAATTTTAGCAGGGGTGTTCTGGAGCAAGTTCAGTACTTGCTGCTGCTGCTGCTGGATGGAGGTGGTGTGCAATTCCTCAGTGTGCGTGGATGCCAGGTTTGCTGTTGGTCGCCTCCGGTTTCCCTTCCCACAGTTCCTGTACGGGACTGGTAGAACTTCTGCTCATGGGGCTCCCCGCAGGTGGCACATGGTGTCAATGTGGTGGTGTTGACGGCATGTTGCAGTGTAGACAGGCGACTGTTGTGGTGTGTAGGACACTGGAGTTGCAGGACCTCTTCTTCTTCCTTCTTGGATGTGTCCACATGGTGGGCCACGGTGGTAGGACTCCGCAATGATGGCTGGCTTTTTGCTTGCGGGACCTTTGCGGTGAACTGATCAGCAGCCTCCGCAGCAAGGGCTACTTCCATGGCCTCCTTGAGTTTGGGATCGCCCTTGGCGAGGAGCTTCCTTTGATTCCACTCATCCCTCAGGCCGCAGACCAGCCAGTCACGAAGCGCATCCTCGAGGTCGTGGAAGTTGCCGTGCCGGGCGATCCATTGGAGAGCTGTAACAAAGGCTGTGATTGATTCATTTTGCAGCCTGGTTCCTTGTGTGGAACGTGTGGTGGGCGGTGATGACAGATGGTTTTGGAGAGAAGTGTTCCTTTAACTGATCCAGAATCATCTTGTATTCAGTGTCCTTGAGTTCCGTGGAAGCGATCAGCGAATGGGCGATCTCGAAGGTCGAGTGGCCGCAGACTCGGAAGACAGTGGCACACTTCTTTGCCGCTGCCTCAATCCCAGAGGACTCGAGAAAAAACTCGAACGAGGAGAGGTAAGACTCCCAGTCTTCCACGGTGGTGTTGAATGCACCAAAGTGTCCTAGAGCAGCAGCCACGGTCCCAGGAGCGATGCGATGCACGTGGCACTGGAGCTCGTTGTGCGGTGCGGTGCTGGTGGGTGCTGGGCTGGCTCAACAGGATCCTACCTTCATCGCCAATGTTAAATACTGGGTTCTAGGTGCATTGCGGTGATCGGCTCTGTTTATTAAGTGATTTCAACAAACTACAAGACGAGCTAGCAGGGCTTGAGCCCTGCTTATAAAGCCTGCAAACACCACACCCAACACACGCCCACTCCCAATGATAGGCTGTTTACATTACACCACTTATCCATTGGTTAGTTCCTGGATCTAGGTGAGCTATTGTTCTAGAGAAGTAAGCTCACCTAGGTGCAGCTTGATGACTGGCATTAGGCTCAGTACATAGCAATAATATTAATATGTCTTTCAAAGGACAGATGCAGTCATCTGAATGGAAGAGAATGGGGGGAAAGCGATGCTCCCTCTAAGCTGTGGAGTCTTGTGAGCAACAATTCTGTTTTGTGAGCTGCTGGCATCAGAGCTGCAAGCGAGCGATTTGGCTGCTGCATAAATTAGTTTGCTCTGGAGCCCTCCTTCCTGAGCTAAGACAAAAATGTGTGAGCTGGAGGCTAAAAAACTGTGAGCTGGCTCACCCTAACTGTACTTAGAGGGAACACTGGGGGAAAGCCCTACCTGGGAACTACGAGGGAACCAACCATGTCCTCCCTCATAGTCCTTTCCCATCTGGTAAACATCCACGTGCAAAAGAATACATTTTCTGAGCAGGCAAGCTAGTAATCCACATGAAGCAACCCCCCCCCCAAAAAAGCTACACAGCTGAACAGAATAAATCATGTAATGGGATAAAAGGCTCCTTTAATAAAGGCCACTGCCTCTTCAACAGAATTCTTGATGATGAGTGCAAATATTTATCCCTCCTTTTGAAAGAAAACCAAACATCCCTGGCTGGTGCATCAGTTTGGGGGGTTGTTTGCTTTTTAAGTCCATCGCTTTCCACCACTCTGGTTTTTCCTTTTCCTCTAAAAGTGGAATGCCTGAACCTCTGGAGAAATCCACTCCATTGTTAGAAATAGCCAAAATTGGCTTGCAACTAGTAAAGATGCCAAGATTTTGCACCTTGCTCTGTGACCTAAAGCAAAAATGACATGAACATTGACAAATTTGACAAGGAAATTTGTGCAAAAAACAACTTCTATTTGGCTAGCCAAGCAGCAAATATGTCGGATGATATGCTTTATTAAGCAATCCATTTTTCAGCAATAGCTGAGCCATCTGCAAAGGTTAGCGTGCATCAGGCTTTCCACAGAATTTCATCTGCGTCTGCAGCTAGGTGCGACACACAACCACATTTTTCATGTACATACAATTTTGGATGCAAATCGAATACTTGATGAAAGAGGTGACCTTCCAGATTGACTTCACCATACAGTAAAGTCACAAGCAGAGAAGCCGCCAAAAGAGGAAAGGCTGCCGGGTTGGGGGGGAATAAATGGGAGGATCGAAATGGTGGCGGCTTAAAGATAAAAGAGGGGGAGAAACTTAAGAGCTTCTGGAAGGAATGCGTCTGAAAAGAAAAATCCAGCCACTGAATTGGGGGTGGGGTGGGGAGAGCCATAACCTCTCCAGGCTTACGATTATTACTGCGAGTCCAAAATGTTCAGAATTTGGAGTGAGCTTTCAGTTTGGGAATGGATTTTATTTTATTTTATTTGTGGCCACCTGAAAAGGATTTGTGTTCTGACTTCCAAATATCAGTATCTGCATGCCAGTGTCTGGATTTCACATTTTAGTTCAGGTTTGGGTTTTTTTTAAAGCATTACTTTATTTAGGTCAATAATAAGATACATAGATGCTCATATTTTTGGTAACTAGACTGCTGCGAGGAATAGAATGGCCTGTTGGCTGCTTCACCATTAGATGACGGTTTTCATTCAGCAACATGACTCGGGGCCAGGGGTCATTTCCTGAAGGAGCGCACAGGAGCGGAGCTCTGGCAGTAAAGAGCCCAGGGGGCGGACACATGCAACAAGCCCCACCCCCTGCTCCCAGCAGCCCTCAGTCAGAGCAAGAAGCAGCCAGGTAAGCTGCAGAGCCCCCCCGCCCCCCAGTCCAAAACAGTCCAGAGGCACCTTTAAGACCAAGTCTTATTCAGGTACCAGCTCTCCCTCCTCTGTGAGGACAGATCTGCATGTCCCCCCCCCCCCAATAGCTAGCAATCCAAAACAGTCCAGTGGAGCCTGAGCGGGGGGGGTTGCCTTCTGACAACATTCCGGTGATGTAAGGGGGTGTGGCATATGCAAATAAGTTATGCTAATGAGTTATGCTAATGAGCCCCATGCACCTCTTTGTCTACGAAATGACCCCTGCTTGGGGCACTAGGAAATTCAGGAAACAAAGCTATGTTCTTGCACAAATTGGTTTCTGAAACTGAAATCTCAATATCTGAATGTTTAAAATGTAACATTTTAAAATTTAAATTCTGAAGATAAACCAGGGTTGGGGAGGGAAGTATGCTGGAAAGTCCAAGTCTTCTTTAGTGTTCAGTGCAAAAAATGTTGTTCATATGATATGCTGCTCATGGGTAGAGTCTGCCTTCTTTATCTTTATTATAGAATCTGGTGGTGTTTCTCTGGTGTGCTGGCCATCTATAGCATTCCAGCTCTTACATGCATTTATGGACAAAAATGTATATGTAGTTTCACTTATATTCCTGCTTCAATGAGCATTCAAGGTTGCTTACAAATACCTAAAAACAGCAACATAAATGGATATGAAAACAGCAGCAACACAATACAGTAATAATGGCTGCACTGAAGGAGCAACAACAACAAAAACCCTAAAGAGATAGTTACGGTTGCCAACCTCCAGGTGAGGCCTAGAAATGACTCTCAAGAATGGGTTTAAATTAAGTGTAGGAAGGTACCGGCTGGATCTTAGGAGAAGCTTTTTTACAGTCAGAGTTGTGCATCAGTGGAACCAGCTGCCTGGGGAGATGGTGAGCTGGCAGTCTTGAAGCAGCGTCTGGACAAACTCTTCTTGTCAGGGATGCTCTGGGCTGATCGCACATTGATCTGGAAGCTGAGGTCTCTCTGATGTCTTTTTGTGTCCAAAAACAGCCACAAACAGGGGAGACCCTATATACGCAGGTCCAGCCATTCACTCATTAAGCAAAAAGGATCTATTTATGTATTTATGAAACCAAACTGGGTCCAGAGGCTTTGTTCTGAAGAAGAAGAAGAAGAAGACCCTTCGCGTAACTCCTTGAGCAACCTGGGAATGAAGGAAAATCCAGGGGACACATGACACAATGAATTCTTTAACAAGTCAGGTCAGGGAAACCTGATTTGCTTTCCCCACAGCCTCACAGCAGCTGCGGGGGATTATACTTCCCCAAGCACCATGCAGCCCAATTGAGATTGGGACTACAGGGCCCAGGGAGGAGGGGCCTCTACTGGCCGGCCCCCAGTGTTGTTTTTGTGAGCTGAACGGGCCTTGAGGTGGTGCATGCAGTGCAGGCACAGCCCTGCCGGGGTTCACACAATGCTGATGCCCCTGGGAACTCTCCTTGCAGCTGCCCTGTCCGGCTTTCTTTAAAAAGGTGTTGCATTGTTTGGCTCTTACGCTGCTTGATGTGCCAATGTCGTTATGCTTCCCTGTGCAAGGGAAGGATTTCAGTTGCCTCTAAAACCGAGTCGCTTCCTCTGGTCCTTCTGCAGCCTGGACAGCCCAATTCCCAGGGCAACAAGTAGAAGCCCAAAAACATTTCTCCAAACAGGGTGATGGGCAAGGAAAGCTACATGTAGAAATGTGGCCCCCGAGTATCTGGCTGACCTACATATAGGACTGGTTTTTGTTCAAGGAAAGAAACTGAGTCAGGTTTTGAAAGAGATGAAAGAACCAACCAGGGATCCAACTTCTTCCTTGTCTTCTTTTTTTTGCACCCGGTATGCAAACTACTTCTTCTTCTTTTTTAAATCCCCGGAGGGATATTTTTATTATTTTTATATTAGACTACCAAACTACAAAGAAAATATGAGGGAAGGGGACTACATCTAAGGATAAAGGAAAGATAACCACACTATACTAAAAACCCAAGAGGAGGAGACCATAGTGCCACATGACAAAGTGAGCTCCTGTCTCTAGTTCCAGCTCCTGCCAACCTAGCAGTTCGAAAACAAGAAATTGCAAGTAGATAAACAGGTACCGCTTCGGTGAGAAGGTAACAGCATTCCGTGCGCCTTGGTGTTTAGTCATGCCGGCCACATGACCACGGAAACGTCTTCGGACAGCGCTGGCTCTTCGGCTTTGAAACGGAGATGAGCACCGCAACCCTAGAGTTGGATTCAACTGGCTTTCGAGCAAGGGAACCTTTACCTTTACCTTACAACAATATACTTGTAGAGTTCTTGTTTGTCTCGGTTTCAATGTTACTATATTAGTTATTGTGAGAGAACTTTCTGAGCATCTTCTTGTTATTTGCTTCAAAAGGCCATTTTCAGAGTCCTTCTGCCTTTACTTCGGTTCTCTGTCTCTGAAATCATAGGTAGCTTTCATTGCGCCCGCGCCCGTTTCTACAGCAGAGTCTTCATCAGTTCCAGAGGTAGTGGAGTCACTTGATTTCAATTCTTCCTCTTTGGATTCTTCCTCCGATCCCAACTGACGTCTCAAAAATTCTTTGGCTTTAAAAATGGAGTCAATCTTTTCTCTTTTGTCGTTGATTTTAAAGATGACACCCTCTGGGGTCGCCCACCTGTACGAAATTCCATTGGTTTGAAGAAAAGAAATTAAGTCCTTATAGCTTTTCCTCTTTTGGTGAATTTCAAATGGAATGTCTTTTAACGTTTTAATGTTTGTATTCCCCAGTTTCAGTGGAGTTGCTGAAGTCGCTTTTAAAATAGCATCTCTGGTCTGTCTTCTTGAGAATCTGATCACAATTTCTCCAGGCAGGCTATTTTTTTAATATAATTGGAGTATGCCCTATAGGTAGTGTCCATCTCTTTTACTAGTTCATCCGCTGTTGAGCCTATTGCTGGGGCAATGATCTCGCTGAGAAGCTTCCTCAGATCCTCCTTTTCTGATTCAGGCACTCCCTGGAATCTGAAAATCATATTAGCTTTTTCCATTTGTAGCTGTAGCAAACGGTTTTCTTGGAAGTTTTGTTTTGCTTCAACTTCCCCCATTCTTTTCCTAATTTTCTTATTTGTGGTGTCTATCTCTTTAATTCTCCCGGTCGCAGGCTCCACCTTCTTCTCCATCTCTGCCAGTTAGCACTGCTGGGATGCAAAGTTTTGATTCAAGGAAGTCAGTTGCTGGTTAATACCATTGAGTTGCTGCACCACCAGCTTGAGCATATCCGCTAACATTTTCATGACGTCTGCTCCCTCTTCCGGTTTTGGACTCTGACTACCCGCCGGTTTCGTTTTAAACTTTCTTTGTGATGCTGCCATTTTATACGATTGTTTACGATTCCAAACCGCTTCTCATGGGCTCAAAAAATCGTCGCCTCAATGTCAGCGCTCAAGTAAGTCTCTCAAAACAAGATCGCTGCTTGTTTCCCCCCCTGCCCCTTCGTTTCGCTTATCTGTCCATTCGCATAAGAGGCGTTCCTCTTTACGCTCCACTTTTCCCACGGGGGGGGGGGATAGTTCACTTTTAAATTATTTCGCTTATTTTGAACTCACGTGCATCGTTGGTCATTTCTCTGACCTCGCTCACAATAATCGCTTTTCTGCTCAATCTCTAGTGCTTGTCCCAGTCGAATCAGCTTGTGTCCGAGGGCCACACAGCGGCAGGACTGTCAGGGCAGAGGGAAGCCTCAATTCTCCAGCTCTGAGCCATCGAAGAGGCTGCCCCTCAAAATCCCTCTGGCCTGGAGCCTATTGCAAAGGCTCTGCATGAGTGCTACTTGAGGTAGCACCCCTCCATACCGCTGGTGTGCGAGCTGCTCCCCCGAGGTCCGGGGAGAATGACCGCCATCGCTGATCCACAGACCGGAAATCCCCCTGGTATGCAAACTTCTGAGTTTTGCAGAACTGATTATCAGGCAGAAATGAAGGAAACTGATTTCTCCATGCTTCTCCAGACAGAAATGGACCCAACTTCATAGGGTTGTCAACTGAGTTGTGAAATTCCTGGATATTTGGGGTTGGAGCTTGGGGAAGGCAGATTTTGTGGAGAGGAGGGACCCCAATAGGGTATAATGCTATAGACTCCACCCTCTAAAACCACCATTTTCAACAAGGGAACTGAGCTCTGTCATTGAGAGATCACTTGCAATTCCAAGAGACCTCCAGGTGGCACCTGGAAGTTGGCAACCCTTTTTCCTGAACTCAGACAAGTAGGCTGATTATTTCCACTTCTCAGGCCTCCAGGAAAGGCCACAGCTTTTGCTGTTCTTTCTCCTGTGGCCTGCTCCTTTGCTGGACTCAAACTGCTGGGCTGTTTGCGTCCTCCTTAAATGTTGCATCCGTTTGTCTTCGCAAAATACATGGAATCTGCAGCTAGTCCAAAAGAACATAAGTGCAGCCTGCTGGATCAGGTCTGTGTTCCATCTTGTCTCCTAGCAGTTGCCTCGCAGGACCGAACAAACTGGGCATCGATGCCAAGGCCCTCGGCTGCTGCTAGTTTGCTGCTCCTGAACATGGAGGCTCCTTTCAGTCACTCTGGTTAGTAGCCATTGAAGGATCTCTGTTCTGTGAATCTATCTAACCCCCTTGGAAAGCCATCTATGCCTGTGAGCATCAGGACCTCCTCTGGCAAGAATTCCACAGTTTAATTATTCATCGAGTAAAGAAGTCTTTCCTTTCCCAACAACTCTGTGGGGTGCCCCGGAGTTCTGGCATTGTGGGAGAGGACTGTAACAATAGACCTCAGTCAATAAAACCTCAACCGCCAGATGCCAAGGAAAAAAGACATGCTCTTCAACCCTTTATAGCTCCTAAGTATTTATTTATTTGATTTATTTGATTTCATTTATACCCTGCCCTCCCCGCACGCGGGCTCAGGGCGGCTTACAAAACACAGAGGTGTAATACAACACCACAAGTTAAAAACAATTAAGGCACGCAGTGCAATAAAATACAGTTAAAACAGTTTAAACACAGTGGACAACTCCCAGGATCCATCGCGACTAATATGCTCACTCCCTATTGTACATCACATTGGGGTCAATGAGAGGGGTGCCATGGGCCACGATGTTCAGGTGGCCAATCAGCCCAACCTGGCGGTATTGCTCTGCGATCGCCCGTTGGTGGTAGCGGTGGCGGTGGCTCCTATTCGAAAGCCTGGCAGAAGAGCTCTGTCTTACAGGCCCTGCGGAACTGTAACAGGTCCCGCAGGGCCCTGATCTCCTCCAGGAGCTCATTACACCAGATAGGAGCCGCCACCGAAAAGGACCTGGCCCTTGTGGCAACAAGCGTGGCCTCTTTAGGGCCCGGGGTCACTAGGCGGTGTTGTGACTCCGACCAAAGTGCTCTTTGGGGCCTGTATGGGGAAAGGCGGTCTCTCAGGTATGCCGGACCCTGGCCATATAGGGCTTTAAAGGTAAGCACCAGGACTTTGAAGCGAATCCGGAACACTATAGGCAGCCAGTGCAGGCAATGCCTGACAACTGGCAGGAGGATTGGGGGAGTGGGGGGACAGTGTCCTGGGGGAAAATTCCTAGAGCTACTCAGAAGCAACAAAGGGTAGCTCTAGGAATTGCCAGGAACTCTATGTTCAGAACTTTCTGTAAGTAAATGGAGCCTTATTTTTTTTAATTTTTCTCTCCGAGATGATGTCCCCCCCACTTGGCCCCAGTTCCCACCTGCTGACCCTCAAAGAGCATTGGATTTAGCAAGCTGAAACACTTCAGTAATTGCAGAGTTAACCTTTTTTTGTTTTGGTCAGCAGGTAGTCACATGCTTATTGTGCCCAATCTGTTACTAAGTGAGAAAAGCCCACAAATCTTGTAGGAGGTTTTAGTAAAATGACCTGACCCTTTAGCTTTGTGATTGGAAATCAATGTATTGGCTATTTAGCATATTGGGGTCTCCTCCTCCCTTTGTTCTGGTTTGGAGAAAGAGAGACGCCATTCCTGTATTATCTTTCCAGCAGTAAACATATAGGAACCTAGCATCTCCTATTCTGCATCCTGTTTACCTTTTCCCCATGTTAGTTCTAGTAAAGCGCCTATTTTTCAAACATACACATGGTCTTGGACTCTCGTTCATTGCTTGGTGATTGAATCTCCTCTTAAGTATAAGAACATAAGAACATAAGAGACGCCAATGTTGGATCAGGCCAAAGGCCCATCCAGTCCAACACTCTGTGTCACACAGTGGCCAGAAATAACAGTGCCATCAGGAGGTCCACCAGTGGGGCCAGGACATTAGAAGCCCTCCCACTGTTGACCCCCCCCCAAGCACCAAGAAGACAGAGCATCACTTGCCCCAGAGCCCCTAGCTATACCTTGTGGCTAATAGCCACTGATGGACCTCTGCTCCATATGCTTATCTAATTCCCTTTTGAAGCCGTCCATGCTTGTAGCACCCACCACTTCCTGTGGCAGTGAATTCCATGTGTTAATCACTCTTTGGGTGAAGAAGTACTTCCTTTTATCCGTTCTAACCCGACCGCTCTGCAGTTTCATGGAGTGCCCACGAGTTCTTGTATTGTGAGAAAGGGAGAAAAGTACCTCTTTCTTTACCTGCTCTTTCCCATGCATAATCTTATAAACCTCGATCATGTCACCCCTTAGTCGTCTTTTCTCCAAGCTAAAGAGCCCGAAGCACTTTAACCTTTCCTCATAGGGAAAGTGTTCCAACCCTTTTATCATTCGAGTTGCCCTTTTCTGCACTTTTTCCAAAGCTATAATATCTTTTTTAAGGTGTGGTGCCCAGAACTGCACACAGTATTCCAAATGAGGTCTCACCATTGATTTATATAGGGGCATTATTATATTGGCTGATCTGTTTTCAATACCCTTCCTAATAATCCCCAGCATAGCATTGGCCTTCTTTATTGCAGTCACACACTGTCTCAACATTTTCAGTGAGTTATCCACTACAACTCCAAGATCTCTCTCTTGCTCAGTCTCTGCCAGTTCAGACCCCATCAATGTGTATTTATATTTAGGATTTTTGGCTCCAATGTGCATCACCTTGCACTTGGCCACATTGAACCCCATTTGCCATGTTGACGCCCACTCGCCCATCCTTGACAGATCCCCTTGGAGTGCCTCACAATCCTCACTGGTTTTCACCACCCTGAACAACTTTGTATCATCCGCAAATTTAGCCACTTCACTGCTTACTCCCATCTCCAAATCATTAATGAACAAGTTAAAAAGCAGTGGACCAAGTACTGATCCCTGCGGTACCCCACTGCTTACCATCCTCCACTGAGAAAATTGCCCACCTACACTCACTCTCTGTTTTCTATGAACTAGCCAGTTTTTGATCCATAAAAGGACTTGTCCTTCTATCCCATAATTTTTGAGCTTACTTAGGAGCCTTTGATGAGGAACTTTATCAAAAGCTTTCTGGAAGTCAAGGTAAATAATATCTATTGGATCCCCCTTGTCCACATGTTTGTTCACCCCCTCAAAGAACACTAACAGGTTAGTGAGACAAGATCTTCCCTTACAGAAACCGTGCTGAGTCTGCCTCAATAGGTTTTGTTCATCTATGTGCCTACTAATTCTTTCCTTAATAATGGTTTCCACCAATTTACCCGGTATCGACGTCAGACTGACTGGCCTGTAATTTCCCGGATCTCCTCTGGAACCCTTTTTAAAGATGGGAGTGACATTAGCTACCTTCCAATCCTCAGGAATGGAGGCAGATTTTAAGGAAAGATTACATATCTTTGTCAGGAGATCTACAAGTTCACATTTGAGTTCTTTCAGAACTCTCAGATGTATGCCATCTGGGCCTGGTGATTTTTCAGTTTTTAAGTTGTCTATCAGTTTTAGGACCTCCTCTCTCGTCACCTCAATCTGACTCAGTATATTTTTCTAAGACTACCGATCAATGGGTAACAGCCACACCTTCCTGGAGGGCTCCTGTCATAAGTGTGCAAATGGGAGCCCCAAGAGACGGGGACAGGTTTCTGGAGGGAAGGAGCTCTTCCTCTACAAGGAATATGAGAATCACCGACAGGATCACAAATGGTCTTGGCCTCCTCTGGGTCCTGAGCAGTGGTCTTACTGAGCATTCCAGTTTTGCGCATGAAAAGGGCTGTCAAGTCAAAGGGCAGCCCCAGGAAGCGTCTTGCAAGTGAGAAGCAGAGGGGGTTGGCCATGGCTTTCCTCTGCAGGGCCTTCTTGGGTGGTTTCTCTTCCAAGCACCAACCCTGCTTAGCTTCTGAGATCGGACGAGATCGGGCTGTACCGTGCTGCATTCCCTCCCAAAGTTCCAGTCAGACCGTTTTAAAGGTTATATCCAGAACCTTGAACTGGATTCTGAAAGCAACCGGCAACCAATGTGACTGGAGCAGGACAGGAGGCATAAGCAGGGCTATTTTGGGGGCGGAACGCACAGGAACGGAGTTCCGGCTGGCTCCTAAGTTGGCCACGCCCAGCAGGAACCCATTAGCATAATAGGCCACACCCAACAGCAGAAACTCATTAGGATTGGCTACATTAGGGGTGTGTGGCCTAACATGCAAAGGAGTTCCTGCTCCAAAAAACGGCCCTGGGTTTTGACAACAAACAAGGTAAACAGAATAACAAGCAAAAGGTGGGTGTGGCTGGATGAGCACACTTATGGTAATGTGGGGGTGTGGCCTAATATGCCAATGAACTGTGTCATCAGGGGTGTGGCCTAATATGCTAATGAGTTCCTGCTGTTGGGCGTGGCCTATTATGCTAATGAGTTCCTGCTGGGCTTTTTCCACAAAAAGAGCCCTGGTAAGAACACACATCTCATTGTCTGATAAGAAGCCAGCAGCACAAAGGTGTGTTCAAGGGCATTCCCAGCCAGAGAACATTGCAGTATTCAACCTTGGAAGCTACAGCATCATGGGCCAGACTAGAAAGGAGGAGGGAGCCCCTCTCTGCTGGCTGCCATCGGGGAAAGGGTCTCTGCAAACAGCTCCCCTTGGCTTTCAAGGAGCAGTCCTGAGTCTAGGAATACCCCAAGGCTCTTCTGACAGTGTACATATCACAGGCGCATCCACAGCACAGGCACACCCCCACTGGCATCCATTTATTCACAATCAACTAGTTGACCCCAACTTCTAGAGACCAGTTCAGGACAGATATAGCTGCTTCTGGGTTCATCCTTGATGAAGTATAGAGCTGGGTGTCGTCAGTATGTTGAAGATGTTCAGCCCCCAAAGCTGTGGAGTATCTGATTCAGCAGCTGCACGCAGGGGTCACCCAACACCAGTGGTGTCTTCGTTGACAACTTGCTCAGATGTACAGGACCAATCACTGAAGAGCCGGCCCTGTGACTCCAGCCAGAGGTTGTGAGGCCAAAGCTCAGCCACTCAGAGGTGCACCTGGACATTCTTCCTCCTAGTTCTTTGTGGCTGGGCAGGTTGGCCCAATACAACTCCAAGCCGCCTGCCCACACTAGGCAGGGTGAGCAAACCGAGACCATTTCCGCACATTTGGATACTCACTGGAAAAGCTGTTTTCATCAATCGATATCCTTACTAACTGTTACAAATTAGAAAAGCCATGATGTGAGTTGACATTCGTTAACATCCTTGTTATCTTGGGACCTCGCTGTCTGGTCGGAGGGGGCTGGGGGAGAGGAGGCAAAGGAGTGGGCAGAAAAGGGTCCCTTAATGGCGTCGGCCAGCCTGGTGTCAGGACTGAAGCTGCCCCCAACAGGAGGAGGGTGCGGGGGTGGCCTGTCTCCCTCCAAAGTCCTCTGGCTCTTCAGAGGTCTTTCCGATGCATTCAGATGCCTCAGGGCATCATGGGAAATGCCGTGCCTGGTCTCCTGGTGTCGAATGACTTATAAGTGAATTATGGTGGAAGAAGAAGAAGAAGAAGAAGAGGAGGAGGAGGAGGAGGAGGAGGAGGAGGAGATTGGATTTATACCCCGCCCTTCACTACCCAAACGAGTCTCTGAGGGGCTTACAAACTCCTTTCCCTTCCTCTCCCCACAACAGACACCCTGTGAGGTGGGTGGGCCTGAGAGAACTCTGACACAAACTGCTCTTTCAGGAACAGCTGTGCCAGAGCTTGTGACTGACCCAGGGTCACATCAGCAGGTGCAAGTGGAGGAGGAGTGGGGAATCAAACCCGGTTCCCCCAGATTAGAGTCCACGCACCTAACCACGACACCAAACTGGAAAAACTCTACATACCCAGGGATGTTATTTCCCAGAGTGCACCAAGGCTCATTTTGGATATATCCGACACAGGGGCAGCGGGGGGGGGAGATTCTCTGCCACTGCCATCAGGCACTGTGGTGTTAGATTGGGGGACATTTGGGGGCAACGGGACCCTGCCGTCGAAAGAGAGATGTTCTACTAGGAACCAGGCAGCTGACACTGCGAATCCAAACATACAGGGCAGCCTGGAAGCTGATTAATGGGGGCAGTGCTGGGTCCAGGTTTTGGGAGCGCCTGGGCAGACAGTGCCCCTCCCCCGTGCTCTCCTTCTACCCATCACCAGCTCCCCCTCCCGTCTCGCTCTCTCCATCTCCACTGGACTGCACATCCTCCCTCAGTGCACAGTCCCTCTCACTGCCTGCACAACATTCATGTCCCTTCCCAACTGCAGTGGCTGGTGTGTGACGCTGGTAGTGCCGCCACTGTGTGCCGGCCGCACACACTTCCGCATCAGTGGTGTGGAGCTGGGAGCGTGGGTGGTGGAGCGCTTGCCAGTGAGTGAACAGGGGAGGGCACGCAGACAAGTGGCAGGAAGGTGTAAGCTTGCCGGTGAATGAGCAGGGGAGGGCACACAGACAAGTGGCAGGAAGGTGTAAGGGTGGGTAGGGGTCAGCAACAGCATGGCCCCAGCAGAAATCCTTCCCCCCCCAGCAGCCGCCCCACCTTAAAGTATGGTGGATGCCAGCCCTGCATGGGGACAAAATTGTGGGGATTTTGACCATTCAGACCAGGGCAACTGAGGATCAGTCCTAGGTTATGACAGAAGTCCATATGGCAGGCATTCACATCAGTCAGTGTCAATGATCCATGGGGGGGGGTCATGAGCAAAGCCACACATGGCCCACAGGTGCGCAGGGCTCATGAAGCAAAGCGCCTAGTTCCGAAAGGCTGTGCAGAGATGGTGGGCAGGGCAGAGATCGGGCAGGGCAGCAGGAATCAACGGGATGCCGTTCTCTGGGAGATGAAATCTGCAGGAAGGACAGGGGAGGTCATTTTGGAGGCGGCATTGCTCTCAGTTGTGCAGATGGCACCAGCCCAAGAAATGGGGACCTTTGTGATGAACAAACTCCGCCAATGAATCACGGAGATGCCAGGATAAAAAAGTTGCTGAGTAATATCACTCGCGGACCAAAACTCTGCTTGTGATCTTGCGACAGAGAGAGAAATCAGGGAAGCAGACTGAGAAGAAAATCCTGGGACAGATTTCAGTCTTGCCGAATTGCTTGGGACTCAGAACAGCACTGGCAGAGAGTCACCTTTATTTTCCAAAGGAAGGGGGGTTACAATCTTTTTTTTAAAGGTAAAGGAATGAGTCTAGAGGGCCAAAAAACAAAACAAAACCCTGTTTGAAGGTTGCTTGAATTCCATTCTAATAAAGACTTATGACAAAATTTAAACCACAGGTTACGCCAGCACAAAGACCTCCAAAAAGATGCCCATGTGCTTGAATAGCATAGTCAAGAAAGCAATCAAAGGTGGCCATCACACGCACGAGATAATGCGGGGGGGGGGGGGAGGGAGGCTATTTCCCCCGGAGGAATTTGACCCGCAGTTGCATGATCACACAGTCCTTTGAAGCTTGGGGGGGGGCAGCCCGCCACCACTGATCAGACACAACCGTGGATCAGTTGGGTTTGGTGGGGGGGTTTGCTGTTTGTTCCTGATGCGCTTAAACAGGAAATTGATGAATCGCATCTCAGCCTATGGAGGGTGCAATGGTGCGCATACTGAGAGGGGGGGGCATTAGCACAGAGTCGGGATGGCCTGATCGAACCATCTCGATGCCATGAGAGCACGCTGGTGCAATTAGACAGGGGAAAGTCCGTCCGTGGCCCGTAGCAACCCGTTTGCTACTGGACTTTTCCTGGTGTCTTTTTGCTCCACTTCTGCGGTGGAGCAAAACGGGTTGCCAACAGGTGTGGGGCATTTCCCAGATGTTCGTGTCTGATTGTGCCCTTTACATCCGCCCGGCATTCACGCCTATGGCATGGCTAATTGTGGGTATGATCGCGCCCAAAGACAACAAGAAAAAGTCCTCCTTGCAAAACAAATGCAAAAAATAAGTAAAGGACTTAATTTCTGGAAGGACATTGCTGGTAATTTAGAAATGGATACTGCTTTTAAAACAGATTGAAACAGGAAATTATCCAGGGCGGCGGCGGGACTGTGACAGAAGTGCACAAACAGGCAGAGGTGGCATTAGGTTTGTTCATTTTAATAAGTAGAGTCAGATTCTTCAATATCCAAAATTAAAGCTGTTTTAGGGAACTAATCCGGTAGCAATTTCTGTTGGTTTCAGTAAAAAGCTCCCTTAGTATAACATCTCCAGTCCTTCAATTGGGACTAAACCCCCAGGAGCTACGCCCCTCACCCAAGGGGTCCTCCCAGATTCCGGGCAGTCAGGACTAAGGGTCCACATTCTTTGAGCAATGAAGATTCTTACTTGTAGAGTAGACACTGCGGTGCATGAATTGGCACGCCAATGAGCTTTTCTGTTTTTCCCTAGAAACCTCGTGTCAGATAGGGAGTGTCCTTTCTTAAAACAAAAATGGAGCACGCAGGTGGTAAAACCCAAACCCTGACACCACTGATCTCTCACACATCACCTGATTTGGTGTTTACTTGATGCAGGAAACAAAACCTTTCCTTCCCGGCCAGTTTGGCGTAGTGGCTAAGTGCGCGGACTCTAATCTGGGAGAACCGGGTTTGATTCCCCACTCCTCCACTTCCACCTGCTAGATGACCTTGGGCAAGCCGTAGCTCTGATAAGAGCTGTCCTTGAAAAAGAGCCGTTTCTGTCTGAAAAGTATGCAGACGGAGAGTGATTTCAGCTAAGCATACCTTTATTTAGTTCAGGACAAAGACAACTGACCAGCTCGCAGGCCGGTTTATATGCGTTCAGAAAACCCGCCACCAAGTACCCATAACCACACCCCCTACTCCTAATAGGCTATTTACAGTAACCGGGTGACCATTGGTCTCCCGGCTGGAAAACTAGCCCTTTGATTGGGCCAGCTAGGATCCTTCGGATCCTTTGTCTTTCGACTCAAGCTACAGATGGTTTGTGCCTGGCCAGCCCGGGCAAGTCCGGGGCATGTCAGGCTGAATACATTACACCCCTCCCCCCTTGGTTCGCAATGTACCCACAGACGAAGTCCTTCAGGTACGCAGGTGGCTTCCTGGGGCGCGTCGAGCGGCGAGGTTCCAGGGTGGCGATCGGTTCGGTCTCGGGGCCCATTGGAGCCGGTTGGACCGGACCCGGCGAAGGGTCGGCTGTGGAGGGAAAGGCTGGTTCCTCGTGGCGAGGGGCCTCGGTTTCCTGCCGGAATGGTGGCTGTGGGTCTGGTTCCGGAAGCGAGGCCGGTAGCGCCAGCTCCGGGCCCTCGTCCGGATCCTCGGGGTCCAGTTGTAGCGTGCGGTGGCGCAGCTGATCAATGTGCCGGTGGAGGATTTGGCCGTCCTCGCTGGAGACCTCGTACGAACGAGGGCCTTTT
>NW_015174349.1:87099-87201 GCF_001447785.1 Gekko japonicus
GTCGTGGTGTGGGGCGTGGTGCGTTGTCCAAAGAGGAAGGCCGCCAGTTTATAGTCCCAATCGGTGGAATCCAGGCGGCGGAGCGCGTCCTTTGTGGTGCGC